>NC_068445.1:46322046-46340119 GCF_023373465.1 Oncorhynchus keta | reverse complement strand
ATATACTGTATATTCCCTTGTCCCATCAGGCTGATAGATATACTGTATATTCCCCTTGTCCCATCAGGCTGATAGATATACTGTATATTCCCTTGTCCCATCAGGCTGATAGATATACTGTATATTCCCTTGTCCCATCAGGCTGTATTTATATATACTGTATATTCCCCTTGTCCCATCAGGCTGATAGATATACTGTATATTCCCTTGTCCCCACAGGCTGATAGATATACTGTATATTCCCTTGTCCCATCAGGCTGATAGATATACTGTATATTCCCTTGTCCCCACAGGCTGATAGATATACTGTATATTCCCTTGTCCCATCAGGCTGATAGATATACTGTATATTCCCTTGTCCCATCAGGCTGATAGATATACTGTATATTCCCTTGTCCCATCAGGCTGATAGATATACTGTATATTCCCTTGTCCCATCAGGCTGATAGATATACTGTATATTCCTTGTCCCATCAGGCTGATAGATATACTGTATATTCCCCTTGTCCCATCAGGCTGATAGATATACTGTATATTCCCCTTGTCCCATCAGGCTGATAGATATACTGTATATTCCCCTTGTCCCCTCAGGCTGATTTATATACTGTATATTCCCCTTGTCCCCACAGGCTGATAGATATACTGTATATTCCCCTTGTCCCCACAGGCTGATAGATATACTGTATATTCCCCTTGTCCCATCAGGCTGATAGATATACTGTATATTCCCCTTGTCCCCTCAGGCTGATTTATATACTGTATATTCCCCTTGTCCCCACAGGCTGATAGATATACTGTATATTCCCCTTGTCCCCTCAGGCTGATAGATATACTGTATATTCCCCTTGTCCCCTCAGGCTGATAGATATACTGTATATTCCCCTTGTCCCCTCAGGCTGATAGATATACTGTATATTCCCCTTGTCCCCATCAGGCTGATAGATATACTGTATATTCCCTTGTCCCCTTGTCAGGCTGATAGATATACTGTATATTCCCCTTGTCCCCATCAGGCTGATAGATATACTGTATATTCCCTTGTCCCCTCAGGCTGATAGATATACTGTATATTCCACTTAGTCCCCCATCAGGCTGATAGATATACTGTATATTCCCTTGTCCCCTCAGGCTGATAGATATACTGTATATTCCCTTGTCCCCACAGGCTGATAGATATACTGTATATTCCCTTGTCCCATCAGGCTGATAGATATACTGTATATTCCCTTGTCCCATCAGGCTGATAGATATACTGTATATTCCCCTTGTCCCCTCAGGCTGATAGATATACTGTATATTCCCCTTGTCCCCATCAGGCTGATAGATATACTGTATATTCCCCTTGTCCCCATCAGGCTGATAGATATACTGTATATTCCCCTTGTCCCCTCAGGCTGATAGATATACTGTATATTCCACTTGTCCCATCAGGCTGATAGATATACTGTATATTCCCCTTGTCCCATCAGGCTGATAGATATACTGTATATTCCCCTTGTCCCCATCAGGCTGATAGATATACTGTATATTCCCCTTGTCCCCTCAGGCTGATAGATATACTGTATATTCCCCTTGTCCCCACAGGCTGATAGATATACTGTATATTCCCCTTGTCCCATCAGGCTGATAGATATACTGTATATTCCCCTTGTCCCATCAGGCTGATAGATATACTGTATATTCCCTTGTCCCTCAGGCTGATAGATATACTGTATATTCCCCTTGTCCCCATCAGGCTGATAGATATACTGTATATTCCCTTGTCCCATCAGGCTGATAGATATACTGTATATTCCCTTGTCCTATCAGGCTGATAGATATACTGTATATTCCCTTGTCCCCCTCAGGCTGATAGATATACTGTATATTCCCCTTGTCCCATCAGGCTGATAGATATACTGTATATTCCCCTTGTCCCATCAGGCTGATAGATATACTGTATATTCCCCTTGTCCCATCAGGCTGATAGATATACTGTATATTCCCCTTGTCCCATCAGGCTGATAGATATACTGTATATTCCCCTTGTCCCCTCAGGCTGATTTATATACTGTATATTCCCCTTGTCCCCACAGGCTGATAGATATACTGTATATTCCCCTTGTCCCCACAGGCTGATAGATATACTGTATATTCCCTTGTCCCATCAGGCTGATAGATATACTGTATATTCCCTTGTCCCCTCAGGCTGATTTATATACTGTCCCCTCATTCCCCTTGTCCCCTCAGGCTGATAGATATACTGTATATTCCCTTGTCCCCCCAGGCTGATAGATATACTGTATATTCCCTTGTCCCCTCAGGCTGATAGATATACTGTATATTCCCTTGTCCCATCAGGCTGATAGATATACTGTATATTCCCTTGTCCCCATCAGGCTGATAGATATACTGTATATTCCCTTGTCCCATCAGGCTGATAGATATACTGTATATTCCCTTGTCCCCACAGGCTGATAGATATACTGTATATTCCCTTGTCCCTCAGGCTGATAGATATACTGTATATTCCACTTGTCCCATCAGGCTGATAGATATACTGTATATTCCCCTTGTCCCATCAGGCTGATAGATATACTGTATATTCCCCTTGTCCCCACAGGCTGATCAGATATACTGTATATTCCCCTTGTCCCATCAGGCTGATAGATATACTGTATATTCCCTTGTCCCCACAGGCTGATAGATATACTGTATATTCCCTTGTCCCCTCAGGCTGATAGATATACTGTATATTCCCTTGTCCCATCAGGCTGATAGATATACTGTATATTCCCCTTGTCCCCAGGCTGATAGATATATACAGGGCTGATAGATATACTGTATATTCCCCTTGTCCCCTCAGGCTGATAGATATACTGTATATTCCACTTGTCCCATCAGGCTGATAGATATACTGTATATTCCCTTGTCCCATCAGGCTGATAGATATACTGTATATTCCTTGTCCCCATCAGGCTGATAGATATACTGTATATTCCCTTGTCCCTCAGGCTGATAGATATACTGTATATTCCCTTGTCCCCACAGGCTGATAGATATACTGTATATTCCCCTTGTCCCATCAGGCTGATAGATATACTGTATATTCCCTTGTCCCATCAGGCTGATAGATATACTGTATATTCCCTTGTCCCCTCAGGCTGATAGATATACTGTATATTCCCTTGTCCCATCAGGCTGATAGATATACTGTATATTCCCTTGTCCCACCAGGCTGATAGATATACTGTATATTCCCTTGTCCCTCAGGCTGATAGATATACTGTATATTCCCCTTGTCCCCATCAGGCTGATAGATATACTGTATATTCCCTTGTCCTCAGGCTGATAGATATACTGTATATTCCCGTGTCCCATCAGGCTGATAGATATACTGTATATTCCCTTGTCCCATCAGGCTGATAGATATACTGTATATTCCCTTGTCCCCTCAGGCTGATAGATATACTGTATATTCCCTTGTCCCATCAGGCTGATAGATATACTGTATATTCCCTTGTCCCCTCAGGCTGATAGATATACTGTATATTCCACTTGTCCCATCAGGCTGATAGATATACTGTATATTCCCTTGTCCCATCAGGCTGATAGATATACTGTATATTCCCCTTGTCCCCATCAGGCTGATAGATATACTGTATATTCCCCTTGTCCCCATCAGGCTGATAGATATACTGTATATTCCCCTTGTCCCATCAGGCTGATAGATATACTGTATATTCCCTTGTCCCATCAGGCTGATATATATACTGTATATTCCCTTGTCCCATCAGGCTGATATATATACTGTATATTCCCTTGTCCCCTCAGGCTGATAGATATACTGTATATTCCCTTGTCCCATCAGGCTGATAGATATACTGTATATTCCCCTTGTCCCATCAGGCTGATAGATATACTGTATATTCCTTGTCCCATCAGGCTGATAGATATACTGTATATTCCCTTGTCCCATCAGGCTGATAGATATACTGTATATTCCCCTTGTCCCCACATGCTGATAGATATACTGTATATTCCCTTGTCCCATCAGGCTGATAGATATACTGTATATTCCCTTGTCCCATCAGGCTGATAGATATACTGTATATTCCCCTTGTCCCCTCAGGCTGATATATATACTGTATATTCCCCTTGTCCCCTCAGGCTGATATATATACTGTATATTCCCCTTGTCCCCTCAGGCTGATATATATACTGTATATTCCCCTTGTCCCATCAGGCTGATAGATATACTGTATATTCCCCTTGTCCCCTCAGGCTGATAGATATACTGTATATTCCCCTTGTCCCATCAGGCTGATTTGTCTGATAATAAGCCAGGCGGAAGTACATCACTGCCTCTCAGCCTGGCCTCTCAGCCTGGCCTCTCAGCCTGGCCTCTCAGCCTGGCTTCTCAGACTGGCTTCTCAGACTGGCCTCTCAGCCTGGCCTCTCAGACTGGCCTCTCAGACTGGCCTCTCAGACTGGCCTCTCAGCCTGGCCTCTCAGCCTGGCCTCTCAGACTGGCCTCTCAGACTGGCCTCTCAGACTGGCCTCTCAGACTGGCCTCTCAGACTGGCTTCTCAGACTGGCCTCTCAGACTGGCCTCTCAGACTGGCCTCTCAGCCTGGCCTCTCAGACTGGCCTCTCAGCCTGGCCTCTCAGCCTGCCTCTCAGACTGGCCTCTCAGACTGGCCTCTCAGACTGGCCTCTCAGCCTGCCTCTCAGACTGGCCTCTCAGACTGGCCTCTCAGACTGGCCTCTCCGACTGGCCTCTCAGACTGGCTTCTCAGACTGGCCTCTCAGACTGGCCTCTCAGACTGGCCTCTCAGACTGGCCTCTCAGACTGGCCTCTCAGCCTGCCTCTCAGACTGGCCTCTCAGACTGGCCTCTCAGACTGGCCTCTCAGACTGGCCTCTCAGACTGGCCTCTCAGCCTGGCCTCTCAGCCTGCCTCTCAGACTGGCCTCTCAGACTGGCCTCTCAGACTGGCCTCTCAGACTGGCCTCTCAGCCTGCCTCTCAGCCTGCCTCTCAGACTGGCCTCTCAGACTGGCCTCTCAGACTGGCCTCTCAGACTGCCTCTCAGACTGGCCTCTCAGACTGCCTCTCAGACTGGCCTCTCAGACTGGCCTCTTAGACTGGCCTCTCAGACTGGCCTCTCAGACTGGCCTCTCAGACTGGCCTCTCAGACTGCCTCTCAGACTGGCCTCTCAGACTGGCCTCTCAGACTGGCCTCTCAGACTGGCCTCTCAGACTGGCCTCTTAGACTGGCCTCTCAGACTGCCTCTCAGACTTTCCTCTCAGACTGGCCTCTCAGCCTGTCTCTCAGCCTGCCTCTCAGCCTGACTTTCAGCCTGTCTCTCAGCCTGCCTCTCAGCCTGCCTTTCAGCCTGTCTCTCAGCCTGTCCTCTCTCCCCTGTCTTTCAGCTTGCCTCTCAGCCTTCCTTTCAGTTTGGCTGTCTGCCTGTCCGCTCTCCCCTGTCTTTCAGCCTACCCTCTCAGCCTTCCTCTCAGCCTTCCTCTCTCTGTCTTTCAGCCTACCCTCTCAGCCTTCCTCTCAGCCTTCCTCTCAGCCTTCCTCTCTCCTGTCTTTCAGCCTACCCTCTCAGCCTTCCTCTCAGCCTTCCTCTCAGCCTTCCTCTCCCCTGTCTTTCAGCCTACCCTCTCAGCCTTCCTCTCAGCCTTCCTCTCTCCTGTCTTTCAGCCTACCCTCTCAGTTTGGCCCCTTTCTGCCTCTCCTGTTCACATCACAATGCCCTGGTTGGCTACTTCTAATTGCTGAGTTAATCAAGGGCAGATTGACCAGACAATGTTTCCTAGTTTTTGCCAGCAAGTGGCTGTAGCCTTTAAATCAAAGGTGTAAATGTTGTGCCCTCTCACACATTTTTTGAGACGTAACTGGAACTAGAAAAAAGGCCTAGTTGTTACATTGATGCTGTCTAATCAGTGCTCTGTCTATCTCTCTCTCTCGATGTCTCTCTCTCGCTGTCTCTCTCTCGCTGTCTCTCTCTCTCGCTGTCTCTCTCACTGTCTCTCTCTCTCGCTGTCTCTCTCACTGTCTCTCTCATTGTCTCTCTCTCTGTCTCTCTCACGTTCTCTCTCTCGCTGTCTCTCTCTCGCTGTCTCTCTCTCGCTGTCTCTCTCTCGCTGTCTCTCTCTCTGTCTCTCTCTCTCTCTCGCTGTCTCTCTCACTGTCTCTCTCTTTCGCTGTCCCTCTCACTGTCCCTCTCACTGTCTCTCTCTCTCTCTCTCGCTGTCTCTCTCTCACTGTCTCTCTCTCTCGCTGTCTCGCTGTCTCTCTCTCTCTCGCTGTCTCTCTCTCTCGATGTCTCTCTCCCTGTCTCTCTCTGTCTCTCTCACTGTCTCTCTCTCTGTCTCTCTCACGGTCTCTCTCTCGCTGTCTCTCTCTCGCTGTCTCTCTCTTCGCTGTCTCTCTCTCGCTGTCTCTCTATCGTTGTCTCTCTCTCACTGTCTCTCTCTCTCGCTGTCTCTCTCTCACTGTCTCTCTCTCTCTCTCGCTGTCCCTCACGCTGTCTCTCTCACTGTCCCTCTCTCGCTGTCTCTCTCTTGCTGTCTCTCTCTCTAAGCATCACTGTCTCTCTCTCGCGTCTCTCTCACTGTCTCTCACTGTCTCTAAAGCTGTCCTCTCGCCTGTCCTCATGTCCCTCTCGCTGTCCTCCTCCACTGTCTCTCTCTGCTGTCTCCTGTCTCTCCTCGCTGTCTCTCTCTCGCTGTCTCTCTCGCTGTCTCTCTCGCTGTCTCTCTCTCACTGTCTCTCTCGCTGTCTGTCTCTCCGTCTCTCCGTCTCTCTGTCTCATTGTCTCTGTCTGTAGGAGTACCAGATAGTTAAGAAATCAGCTCGCTCCCTGAGCACCTTTCAAGTGGAGTCTCCATGGCGACTGGCCCAGCCGTCTATTATATCCAACATAGTCCTCATGAAAGGACAGGGAAAGGTGAGCGAGCACACACACACACACACACACACACACACACACACACACACACACACACACACTGCTCACCACACTAGGCACTGATCCCACTACCTCCCTCCCAGGATGTGACTGAATGGTCTTTATTTATCTGTTGTCCGTCACCATAGTCGGTAAACATCCTTCACCCCCCAGATATATAGTCCCCCCAGATATATAGTCCCCCCCAGATATAGTCCCCCCAGATATATATAGTCCCCCCTCTAGATATATAGTCCCCCCAGATATATAGTCCCCCCAGATATATAGCCCCCCAGATATATAATCCCCCCCAGATATATAGTCCCCCAGATATATAGTCCCCCAGATATATAGTCCCCCGGATATATAGTCCCCCGGATATATAGTCCCCCAGATATATAGTCCCCCAGATATATAGTCCCCCAGATATATAGCCCCCCAGATATATAGTCCCCCGATATATTGCCCCTGTAGATGTATAATCCCCCCTCAGATATATAGTCCCCCCAGATATATAATCCCCCTCAGATATATAGTCCCCCCAGATGTATAGTCCCCCGATATATTGCCCCCAGATATATAGTCCCCCAGATATACAGTCCTTCCCCCAGACATACAGTCCCCCAGATATACAGTCCTTCCCCCAGACATACAGTCCTTCTCCTCCCCCAGATATACAGTCCTTCTCCTTCCCCCAGACATACAGTCCTTCTCCCCCAGACATACAGTCCTTCTCCTCCCCCAGATATACAGCCCTTCCCCCAGACATACAGTCCCTCTCCCCCCAGATATACAGTCCTTCCCCCCCAGACATACAGTCCTTCTCCTTCCCCCCAGATATACAGTCCTTCTCCTTCCCCCAGACATACAGTCCTTCTCCTCCCCCAGACATACAGTCCTTCTCCTCCCCCAGATATACAGTCCTTCCCCCAGACATACAGTCCCTCTCCCCCAGACATACAGTCCTTCCCCCCAGACATACAGTCCTTCTCCTCCCCAGACATACAGTCCTTCACCCCCAGACATACAGTCCCTCTCCCCCAGACATACAGTCCTTCTCCTCCCCCAGACATACAGTCCCTCTCCCCCCAGACATACAGTCCTTCTCCCCCAGACATACAGTCCTTCTCCCCCAGACATACAGTCCTTCTCCCCCAGACATACAGTCCTTCTCCCCCAGACATACAGTCCTTCCCCCAGACATACAGTCCTTCTCCCCCAGACATACAGTCCTTCTCCTCCCCAGACATACAGTCCCCCCCCAGACATACAGTCCTTCTCCCCCAGACATATAGTTCTTCTCCTCCCCAGACATACAGTCCTTCTCCCCCAGACATACAGTCCTTCTCCCCCCAGACATACAGTCCTTCTCCCCCAGACATACAGTCCTTCTCCCCCCAGACATACAGTCCTTCCCCCAGACATACAGTCCTCCTCCCCCAGACATACAGTCCTTCTCCCCCAGACATACAGTCCTCCCCCGCCCCAGACATACAGTCCTCCCCCGCCCCAGACATATAGTCCCCCCGATATATTGCCCCCCAGATATATAGTCCCCCCGATATATTGCCCCCAGATATATAGTCCCCCAGATATACAGTCCTTCCCCCAGACATACAGTCCTTCTCCTCCCCCCAGATATACAGTCCTTCTCCTTCCCCCAGACATACAGTCCTTCTCCCCCAGACATAAAGTCCTTCTCCTCCCCAGACATACAGTCCCCCCCAGACATACAGTCCTTCTCCCCCAGACATACAGTCCTTCTCCCCCAGACATACAGTCCTTCTCCCCCAGACATACAGTCCTTCTCCCCCAGACATACAGTCCTTCTCCCCCAGACATACAGTCCTTCTCCCCCAAACATACAGCCCCCAGACATACAGTCCTTCTCCTCCCCAGACATACAGTCCTTCTCCCCCAGACATACAGTCCTTCTTCCCCCAGACATACAGTCCTTCTTCCCCCAGACATACAGTCCTTCTTCCCCCAGACATACAGTCCTCCCCCAGACATACAGTCCTTCTTCCCCCTAGACATACAGTCCTTCCCCCAGACATACAGTCCTTCTCCCCCAGACATACAGTCCCCCCAGACATACAGTCCTTCTTCCCCCAGACATACAGTCCTTCTTCCCCCCAGACATACAGTCCTTCTCCCCCAGACATACAGTCCTTCTCCCCCAGACATACAGTCCTTCTCCCCCCAGACATACAGTCCTTCTCCTCCCCCCAGACATACAGTCCTTCACCCCCAGACATACAGTCCTTCTCCTCCCCCAGACATACAGTCCTTCTCCCCCCCAGACATACAGTCCTTCTCCTCCCCCCAGACATACAGTCCTTCCCCCAGACATACAGTCCTTCTCCTCCCCCAGACATACAGTCCTCCCCCAGATATACAGTCCTTCTCCTCCCCCCAGATATACAGTCCTTCCCCCAGACATACAGTCCCCCAGACATACAGTCCTTCCCCCCAGACATACAGTCCTTCCCCCAGACATACAGTCCTCCTCCCCCAGACATACAGTCCTTCTCCCCCCAGACATACAGTCCTCCCCCGCCCCAGACATACAGTCCTCCCCCGCCCCAGACATATAGTCCCCCCCCATATATTGCCCCCAGATATATAGTCCCCCCGATATATTGCCCCCAGATATATAGTCCCCCCCCATACAGTCCTTCCCCCAGACATACAGTCCTTCTCCTCCCCCCAGATATACAGTCCTTCTCCTTCCCCCAGACATACAGTCCTTCTCCCCCAGACATAAAGTCCTTCTCCTCCCCAGACATACAGTCCCCCCAGACATACAGTCCTTCTCCCCCAGACATACAGTCCTTCTCCCCCAGACATACAGTCCTTCTCCCCCAGACATACAGTCCTTCTCCCCCAGACATACAGCCCCCCCCAGACATACAGTCCTTCTCCCCCAGACATACAGTCCTTCTCCCCCCAGACATACAGTCCGTCTCCCCCAGACATACAGTCCTTCTCCCCCAGACATACAGTCCTTCTCCCCCAGACATACAGTCCTTCTCCCCCAGACATACAGTCCTTCTCCCCCAGACATACAGTCCTCCCCCAGACATACAGTCCTTCTCCTCCCCAGACATACAGTCCTTCTCCTCCCCAGACATACAGTCCTTCTCCCGCCCAGACATACAGTCCTTCTTTCCCCCAGACATACAGTCCTTCTTCCCCCAGACATACAGTCCTTCTTCCCCCAGACATACAGTCCTCCCCCAGACATACATTCCTTCTTCCCCCAGACATACAGTCCTTCCCCCAGACATACAGTCCTTCTCCCCCCAGACATACAGTCCTCCCCCCAGACATACAGTCCTTCTTCCCCCAGACATACAGTCCTTCTTCCCCCAGACATACAGTCCTTCTTCCCCCAGACATACAGTCCCCCCCAGACATACAGTCCTTCTTCCCCCAGACATACAGTCCTTCCCCCAGACATACAGTCCTTCTCCCCCAGACATACAGTCCTCCCCCAGACATACAGTCCTTCTTCCCCCCAGACATACAGTCCTTCTCCCCCAGACATACAGTCCTTCTCCCCCAGACATACAGTCCTTCTCCCCCCAGACATACAGTCCTTCTCCCCCAGACATACAGTCCTTCTCCCCCAGACATACAGTCCTTCTCCTCCCCCCAGACATACAGTCCTTCCCCCCAGACATACAGTCCTTCTCCTCCCCCAGACATACAGTCCTTCTCCTCCCCCAGACATACAGTCCTCCCCCCCAGACATACATTCCTTCTCCTCCCCCAGACATACAGTCCTCCCCCAGATATACAGTCCTTCTCCTCCCCCAGATATACAGTCCTTCCCCCCAGACATACAGCCCCCCAGACATACAGTCCCCCCAGACATACAGTCCTTCTCCCCCAGACATACAGTCCTCCCCCAGACATACAGTCCTTCTCCCCCAGACATACAGTCCTCCCCGCCCCAGACATACAGTCCCCCCAGATATATAGTCCCCTCCCAGACAAACAGTCCCCCCAGACATACAGTCCCCCCCTCCCAGACAAAGTCCCCCCAGATATATAGCCCCCTCCCAGACAAACAGTCCCCCCAGATATATAGTCCCCACCCAGACATACAGTCCCCCCAGACATCCAGTCCTTCATGACAAACATCATTGACAGACCAGTAAACAGAGAAGTGTACTATTGGAATTGAGTTGTATAGCGTATAAAAGTCACATTCTATTCATCTTGGTATATTTTAGTCAGAAGCTTGATACAATTTCACAGTGAATGTGTGTTTGCATGTTGAAACACTCTACAGGGTCTCGAGAAGCCAAGTCCTTTTCACATGTTCGTGTGTGTTGGGCACATACCTGGTACGCACATGTAATGAGTCTGGCTCTTAGTACTTCCTACAGTTTGGTTCTGAATGAAGTGTGTGGGTTTGTGTGTGTGTGTGTGTGTGTGTGTGTGTGTGTGTGTGTGTGTGTGTGTGTGTGTGTGTGTGTGTGTGTGTGTGTGTGTGTGTGTGTGTGTGTGTGTGGGACTGGGGTTCAGCATCGTCGGAGGTCAGGACTCTGCCCGAGGAAGGATGGGGATCTTTGTCAAGACCATCTTCCCTAACGGAGCAGCGATCGCAGACGGACGACTGAAAGAGGGAGATGAGATTCTGGAGGTGAATGGAGACTCTCTCCAGGGCCTGACCCACCAGCAGGCCATCCAGACCTTCAAGGTAACAGTCTGGGTTAGGATTAAGGTTTAGGCCATCCAGGCCTTCAAGGTAACAGTCTGGATTAGGAATAGGGTTAGGATTAAGGTTTAGGCCATCCAGACCTTCAAGGTAACAGTCTGGATTAGGATTAAGGTTTAGGCCATCCAGATCTTCAAGGTAACAGTCTGGATTAGGATTAAGGTTTAGGCCATCCAGACCTTCAAGGTAACAGTCTGGATTAGGATTAAGGTTTAGGCCTTCCAGACCTTCAAGGTAACAGTCTGGGTTAGGATTAGGGTTAGGATTAAGGTTTAGGCCATCCAGACCTTCAAGGTAACAGTCTGGATTAGGATTAAGGTTTAGGCCATCCAGACCTTCAAGGTAACAGTCTGGATTAGGATTAGGGTTAGGATTAAGGTTTAGGCCATCCAGACCTTCAAGGTAACAGTCTGGGTTAGGATTAGGGTTAGGATTAAGGTTTAGGCCATCCAGACCTTCAAGGTAACAGTCTGGATTAGGATTAGGGTTAGGATTAAGGTTTAGGCCATCCAGACCTTCAAGGTAACAGTCTGGATTAGGATTAGGGTTAGGATTAAGGTTTAGGCCATCCAGACCTTCAAGGTAACAGTCTGGATTAGGATTAGGGTTAGGATTAAGGTTTAGGCCATCCAGACCTTCAAGGTAACAGTCTGGATTTGGATTAGGATTAGGGTTAGGATTAAGGTTTAGGCCATCCAGACCTTCAAGGTAACAGTCTGGATTAGGATTAGGGTTAGGATTAAGGTTTAGGCCATCCAGACCTTCAAGGTAACAGTCTGGATTTGGATTAGGATTAGGGTTAGGATTAAGGTTTAGGCCATCCAGACCTTCAAGGTACCTAAATTCACAGGTTTTTCATGAATCCCTTTTGGAGGATAACCCTTAAATCAGAAGTGGTGCATGTCAGTGGCTTTTGACCAATCAATGAGAGTCATGCCTGTAATCAGTATGACACTCTGTTCTTGTTAATGTTGTTGTCGTTGTTTTTTTGGTCCTAATACTGTGTCTCCGGTCCTGTCCCTGTGTCCTGTCTCTGTGTCCTGTCCCTGTGTCCTGTCCCTGTGTCCTGTCCCTGTGTCCTGTCTCTGTGTCCTGTCCCTGTGTCCTGTCTCTGTGTCCTGTCCCTGTGTCCTGTCTCTGTGTCCTGTCCCTGTGTCCTGTCTCTGTGTCCTGTCCCTGTGTCCTGTCCCTGTGTCCTGTCTCTGTGTCCTGTCTCTGTGTCCTGTCTCTGTGTCCTGTCTCTGGTCCCCTGCAGCAACTGAAAAAGGGTGTGGTGACACTAACAGTACGGACACGTCTCCGAAGCCCCAGCCTGACGCCATGCCCCACCCCCATCCTTCTCAGCCGCTCCTCCTCCCCGAACTCCAACGCCAGCGGGGGCAACCCCACCCCAGTACCCACCACCTTCGACGAACCCCCCGAAACCCGCAAGGGACCCCCAGGTCCTGGCCCCAAAGACCGCATCATCATGGAGGTTACACTCAACAAAGGTACCAGAGAAAGTAGGGTTGAACGGAGTGGGGTATCTTTCACTTTAGTTGTTTATCTCAGTTCAGTCGGTGTGTTAGATTGGCTTTTGTTGATTTGAGATGACATTAGTTTAGTAAGATATGAAATACTCCGTTAGATCTATTCTTTACTATTCTTACTGTCTAAACTATTCCAAGTGGCAATGGTAAAGAGTGGTGTCAGGAGATGTTATGGGCCGACAGTATAGTAGCCACACTCCAAAATCCTCTCACCAACTCACTGTCCTGCCAGGGTTCAAACCTGTCCTGCCAGGGTAGGAACCTGTCCTACCAGGGTCAAAACCTGTTAGTCTTGGAACACAGCAGATAACATTTTATAAATAAGAGTGTCCTACCAGGGTTAACACCTGCCCTGCCAGGATCCAAACCTGTCCTACCAGGGTCCAAACCTGTCCTGCCAGGGGTAAAAAAAAACATGTCCTACCAGGGTCCAAACCTGTCCTGCCAGGGTCCAAACCTGTCCTGCCAGGGGTCCAAACCTGTCCTGCCAGGGTAAAAACATGTCCTGCCAGGGTAAAAAACTGTCCTACCAGGGTCCAAACCTGTCCTACCAGGGTCCAAACCTGTCCTACCAGGGTCTAAACCGGTCCTACCAGGATTCAAACCTGTCCTACTAGGGTTCAAACCTGGCCTACCAGGGTCTAAACCTGTCCCTACCAGGGTTTTAAACCTGGCCTACCAGGGTCCAAACCTGTCCTACCAGGGTACAAACCTGTCCTACCAGGGTACAAACCTGTCCTACCAGGGTCTAAACCTGTCCTACCAGGATTCAAACCTGTCCTACTAGGGTTCAAACCTGGCCTACCAGGGTCTTATTCTGTCCTACCAGGGTCTAAACCTGTCCTACCAGGGTCTAAACATTATTTATTTATTATATTTTTTTTTCACCTTTATTTAACCAGGTAGGCTAGTTGAGAACAAGTTCTTGCAACTGCGACCTGGCCAAGATAAAGCATAGCAGTGTGAACAGACAACACAGAGTTACACATGGAGTAAACAATTAACAAGTCAATAACACAGTAGAAA
Source organism: Oncorhynchus keta (assembly GCF_023373465.1). Classification (NCBI taxonomy): domain Eukaryota; kingdom Metazoa; phylum Chordata; class Actinopteri; order Salmoniformes; family Salmonidae; genus Oncorhynchus; species Oncorhynchus keta. The sequence continues at coordinate 46,325,896 of NC_068445.1, read as the reverse complement.
AATGTCCTACCAGGGTCCAAACCTGTCCTACCAGGGTCCAAACCTGTCCTACCAGGGTCCAAACCTGGCCTACCAGGGTTCAAACCTGGCCTACCAGGGTCTAAACCTGTCCTACCAGGGTCCAAACCTGGCCTACCAGGGTTCAAACCTGTCCTACCAGGGTCCAAACCTGGCCTACCAGGGTCTAAACCTGTCCTACCAGGGTTCAAACCTGGCCTACCAGGGTCCAAACCTGTTAGTCTTGGAACACAGCAGAGTAATTTTGTGGAAAATGAAGGATTGCTAAACACCTGGAGGTGTTATTGTCAGTTCAGCCATAAAGCAGAAACCCCTCCACAGTTTTAGTAAACAAATAAGGGAATGGGGCTGGAGAATGTTACCACTCTCACATCCATAGACAGAGCTACGACTACAAGAACTGACCATCCATGATATCACAATTGTAATTGTAATCATGTTTTGAGGCTACACAGTGTTTGTTTACAAACATTGAAGTAAAACAAGATTCAATTTTGTCCAAACAAATGGATGTACCAATCGCAGATTTCCACTTTAATGAGCGTGTCTCTCGTTGAGAGTGGTCTGCCTTTCACAGAGAGGCTCTCTGTGCTGTCGAGTTGTTCACTTCATCGTTGGCCTCCATTTCATATTGCCCTCTCCATGCTTTTGGCTATGACTGAAATAGGAGTTGATCCAGCCTCCATTTCATATTGCCCTCTCCATGCTTTTGGCTATGACTGAAATAGGAGTTGATCCAGGCTCCATTTCATATTGCCCTCTCCATGCTTTTGGCTTGGCTATGACTGAAATAGGAGTTGATCCAGCCTCCATTTCATATTGCCCTCTCCATGCTTTTGGCTATGACTGAAATAGGAGTTGATCCAGGCTCCATTTCATCACCTGCAACTATGGAGGAAGAAGAGAAAGACTGATAGCTTAGAAGACGGGACATTTTAAGAATTGTTAGAAATGCATCTTGCTCATCCTCCCTGTGTCCTTGTTGTCTTTGTTTCCTGTGTGTGTGTGTGTGTGTGTGTGTGTGTGTGTGTGTGTGTGTGTGTGTGCTGTGTCAGAGCCCGGGGTGGGTCTGGGTATAGGGACCTGCTGTCTAACTCTAGAGAACAGTCCTCCAGCCATCTACATCCACAGTCTGGCCCCCGGCTCTGTCGCCAAGATGGATGGACGACTCAGGTAGGTCATATCCCCATTAGTCTCTCCTCACAACCTCACTCCCTTAGTCACTGATCTAGGATCATCTCATACTCTTGTCTCTCCTCACAACCTCACTCCCTTAGTCACTGATCTAGGATCATCTCATACTCTTGTCTCTCCTCACAACCTCATCCCTTTAGTCACTGATCTAGGATCATCTCATACTCTTGTCTCCTCACAACTCACTCCCTTAGTCACTGATCTAGGATCATCTCATACTCTTGTCTCTCCTCACAACCTCACTCCTTAGTCACAGATCTAGGATCATCTCATACTCTTGTCTCTCTCCTCACAACCTCACTCCCTTAGTCACAGATCTAGGATCATCTCATACTCTTGTCTCTCCTCACAACCTCACTCCCTTAGTCACAGATCTAGGATCATCTCATACTCTTGTCTCTCCTCACAACCTCACTCCCTTAGTCACAGATCTAGGATCATCTCATACTCTTGTCTCTCCTCACAACCTCACTCCCTTAGTCACAGATCTAGGATCATCTCATACTCTTGTCTCTCCTCACAACCTCACTCCCTTAGTCACAGATCTAGGATCATCTCATACTCTTGTCTCCTCACAACCTCACTCCCTTAGTCACAGATCTAGGATCATCTCATACTCTTGTCTCTCCTCACAACCTCACTCCCTTAGTCACAGATCTAGGATCATCTCATACTCTTGTCTCTCCTCACAACCTCACTCCCTTAGTCACAGATCTAGGATCATCTCATACTCTTGTCTCTCCTCCCAACCTCACTCCCTTAGTCACAGATCTAGGGATCATCTCATACTCTTGTCTCTCCTCACAACCTCACTCCCTTAGTCACAGATCTAGGATCATCTCATACTCTTGTCTCTCCTCCCAACCTCACTCCCTTAGTCACAGATCTAGGATCATCTCATACTCTTGTCTCTCCTCACAACCTCACTCCCTTAGTCACAGATCTAGGATCATCTCATACTCTTGTCTCTCCTCACAACCTCACTCCCTTAGTCACAGATCTAGGATCATCTCATACTCTTGTCTCTCCTCACAACCTCACTCCCTTAGTCACTGATCTAGGATCATCTCATACTCTTGTCTCCCTCACAACACATCCAACACCACCATCCCAGTAACCTGGACCCATTCCAATTCGCATAACGACCCAACAGATCCACAGATGACATTCTCAATTGCATTTCACACTGCCCTCTTCCACATGAAAAAGTGGGTAAATTACTGGGGTGGCAGGAAATAAATAAGATGGCAGGTAGTGGTTAGAGCGTTGGGCCAGTAAATCAAACGTTGCTGGTTTGAATACCCGACAAGCTGAAAAATCTTTCGATGTGCAATTTCACTTATGTTGGTACTTATGCTGATGCCTAGTCACCTTACCCTGTCTTCTTCTACATATCTATCTCAAATACCTCATACCTCTGCACACAGCATCAATCCAGGACTAAGATCGGATCGTACTACACCGGCTCCGACGCTTGTCGGATGTGGCAGGGCTTGCAAACTATTACAGACTACAAAGGAATCATGGCCGAGAGCTGTCCAGTGACACAAGCCTACCAGACGATCTAAATCACTTATATGCTCACTTCTAGGCAAGTAACACTGAAACATGCATGAGAGCATCAGCTGTTCCGGACGACTGTGATCACGCTCTCCGCAGCCGATGTGAGTAAGACCTTTAAACAGGTCAACATTCACAAGGCCACAGGGCCAGACGGATTACCAGGATGTGTACTTCGAGCACGCGCTGACCAACTGGAATATATATATATATATTCACTGACATTTTCAACCTCTCCCTGTCCGAGTCTGTAATACCAACATGTTTTTAAGCAGACCACCATAGTCCCTGTGCCCAAGAACACTTAAGGTAACCTGCCTAAATGACTACCAACCCGTAGCACTCACTTCTGTAGCCATGAAGTGCTTTGAAAGGCTGGTCATGGCTCACATCAGCACCATTATCCCAGAAACCCTAGACCCACTCCAATTTGCATACCACACAAACCGATCCACAGATGATGCAATCTCTATTGCACCCACTCCACACTGCCCTTTCCCACCTGGACAAAAGGAACACCCTACGTGAGAATGCTGTTCATTGACTACAGCTCAGCGTTCAACACCATAGTGCCCTCAAAGCTCATCACTAAGCTAAGGACCCTGGGACTAAACACCTCCCTCTGCAACTGGATCCTGGACTTCCTGACGGGCCGCCCCCAGGTGGTGAGGGGCAGGTAACAACATGTCCGCCACGCTGATCATCAACACAGGGGCCCCTCAGGGTGCGTGCTTAGTCCCCTCCTGTACTCCCGGTTCACTCATGACAGCATGGCTAGGCATGACTCAACACCATCATTAAGTTTTCTGATGACACAGTGACAGGTCTGATCACCAACAACGATGAGACAGCCTATAGGGAGGAGGTCAGAGACCCTAGCGTGTGGTGCAAGGACAACAACCTCTCCCTCAACGTGATCAAGACTAAGGAGATAATTGTGACTACAGGAAAGGAGGACCAAGCAAACCCCCATTCTCATCGACGGGGCTTTAGTGGAGCAGGTTGAGAGCTTCAAGTTCATTGGCGTCCACATCACCAACAAACTAACATGGTCCAAGCACAGCAAGAGAGTCGTGAA
>NC_068445.1:46307336-46321946 GCF_023373465.1 Oncorhynchus keta | reverse complement strand
TTGTGTGATAATAAGCCAGGCGGAAGTACATCACTGCCTCTCAGCCTGCCTCTCAGCCTGCCTCTCAGACTGGCCTCTCAGACTGGCCTCTCAGACTGGCCTCTCAGCCTGGCCTCTCAGCCTGCCTCTCAGACTGGCCTCTCAGACCTGGCCTCTCAGACTGGCCTCTCAGACTGGCCTCTCAGACTGGCCTCTCAGCCTGCCTCTCAGACTGGCCTCTCAGCCTGGCCTCTCAGACTGGCCTCTCAGACTGGCCTCTCAGCCTGGCTTCTCAGACTGGCCTCTCAGACTGGCCTCTCAGACTGGCCTCTCAGACTGGCCTCTTAGACTGGCCTCTCAAGACTGCCTCTCAGACTTTTCCTCTCAGACTGGCCTCTCAGCCTGCCTCTCAGACTTTCCTCTCAGACTGGCCTCTCCAGCCTGCCTCTCAGCCTGCCTCTCAGACTGGCCTCTCAGACTGGCCTCTCAGACTGGCCACTCAGACTGGCCTCTCAGCCTGCCTCTCAGACTGCCTCTCCAGACTGGCCTCTCAGCCTGTCTCTCACACTGGCCTCTCAGACTGCCTCTCAGACTGCCTCTCAGACTGCCTCTCAGACTGGCCTCTCAGACTGGCCTCTCAGACTGGCCTCTCAGCCTGGCCTCTCTCAGCCTGGCCTCTCAGCCTGGCCTCTCAGACTGGCCTCTTAGACTGGCCTCTCAGACTTTCCTCTCAGACTTTCCTCTCAGACTGGCCTCTCAGACTGGCCTCTCAGCCTCGCCTCTCAGCCTGCCTCTCAGACTGGCCTCTCCAGACTGGCCTCTCAGCCTGCCTCTCCAGACTGGCCTCTCAGCCTGCCTCTCAGCCTGCCTCTCAGCCTTCCTCTCAGCCTGCCTCTCAGCCTTCCTCTCAGCCTGCTTTTCAGCCTGCCTCTCAGCCTTCCTCTCAGCCTGCCTCTCAGCCTGCCTCTCAGCCTGCCTCTCAGCTTGCCTCTCAGCCTGCCTCTCAGCCTGCCTCTCAGCCTGCCTCTCAGCTTGCCTCTCAGCCTTCCTTTCAGTTTGGCTGTCTGCTCTGTCCCTCTCTCCCCTTGTCTTTCAGCCTACCTCTCAGCCTTCCTCTCAGCCTTCCTCTCCCCTGTCTTTCAGCCTACCCTCTCCCAGTTTGGCTGTCTGCCAGTCCTCTCCTCCCCTGTCTTTCAGCTTGCCTCTCAGCCTTCCTTTCCAGTTTGGCTGTCTGCCTGTCCTCTCTCCCCTGTCTTTCAGCTTGCCTCTCAGCCTTCCTTTCAGTTTGGCTGTCTGCCTGTCCTCTCTCCCCTGTCTTTCAGCCTACCCTCTCAGCCTTCCTCTCAGCCTTCCTCTCCCCTGTCTTTCAGCCTACCCTCTCAGTTTGGCTGTCTGCCTGTCCTCTCTCCCCTGTCTTTCAGCCTACCCTCTCAGTTTGGCCCCTTTCTGCCTCTCCTGTTCACATCACAATGCCCTGGTTGGCTACTTCTAATTGCTGAGTTAATCAAGGGCAGATTGACCAGACAATGTTTCCTAGTTTTTGCCAGCAAGTGGCTGTAGCCTTTAAATCAAAGGTGTAAATGTTGTGCCCTCTCACACATTTTTGAGACGTAACTGGAACTAGAAAAAAGGCCTAGTTGTTACATTGATGCTGTCTAATCAGTGCTCTGTCTATCTCTCTCTCGATGTCTCTCTCTCGCTGTCTCTCTCTCGCTGTCTCTCTCTCGCTGTCTCTCTCACTGCTCTCTCTCTCTCGCTGTCTCTCTCACTGTCTCTCTCACTGTCTCTCTCACTGTCTCTCTCTCTGTCTCTCTCACGTTCTCTCTCTCGCTGTCTCTCTCTCGCTGTCTCTCTCGCTGTCTCTCTGTCTCTCTCTCTACTGTATCTCTCTCTCGCTGCTCTCTCTCTCACTGTCTCTCTCTTTCGCTGTCCCTCTCACTGTCCCTCTCACTGTCTCTCTCTCTCTCTCTCTCTCTCTCTCTCTCTCTCTCTCTCTCTCTCTCGCTGTCTCTCTCTCACTGTCTCTCTCTCTCGCTGTCTCGCTGTCTCTCTCTGTCTCGCTGTCTCTCTCTCTCTCTGCTCTCTCTCTCTCTCGCTGTCTCTCTCTCTCTCGCTGTCTCTCTCTCTCTCGATGTCTCTCTCCCTGTCTCTCACTGTCCCTCTCACTGCTCTCTCTCTCTCTGTCTCTCTCGTCTCGTCTCTCTCTGTCTCTCTCTCTCGCTGTCTCTCTCTCGCTCGTCTCTCTCTCGCTGTCTCTGTCTCTCGCTGTCTCTGTCTCTCGCTGTCTCTCTCTCTCGCTGTCTCTCTCTCGCTGTCTCTCTCTCTCTGCTGTCTCTGTCTCTCGCTGTCTCTCTCTCACTGTCTCTCTCTCACTGTCTCTGTCTCTCGCTGTCTCTCTCTCTGTCTCTGTCTCTCGCTGTCTCTCTCTCTGCTGTCTCTCTCGCTGTCTCTCTATCTGCTGTCTCTCTCTCGTCTGTCTCTCTCGCTGTCTCTCTCTCGCTGTCTCTCTCTGCTGTCTCTGTCTCTCGCTGTCCTCTCTCTCGCTGTCTCTGTCTCTCGCTGTCTCTCTCTGCTGTCTCTCTATCGCTGTCTCTCTCTCACTGTCTCTCTCTCTCGCTGTCTCTCTCTCTGCTGTCTCTCTCTCGCTGTCTCTCTCTCGCTGTCTCTCTCTGCTGTCTCTGTCTCTCGCTGTCTCTCTCTCTCGCTGTCTCTCTCTCGCTGTCTCTCTCTCGCTGTCTCTTCTCGCTGTCTCTCTCACTGTCTCTGTCTCTCGCTGTCTCTCTCTCTGCTGTCTCTGTCTCTCGCTGTCTCTCTCTCGCTGTCTCTCTATCGCTGTCTCTCTCTGCTGTCTCTGTCTCTCGCTGTCTCTCTCTCACTGTCTCTGTCTCTCGCTGTCTCTCTCTCACTGTCTCTCTCTCGCTGTCTCTCTCTCGCTGTCTCTCTATCGCTGTCTCTCTCTCACTGTCTCTCTCTCTCGCTGTCTCTCTCTCACTGTCTCTCTCTCTCGCTGTCCTCACGCTGTCTCTCTCACTGTCCCTCTCTCTGCTGTCTGTCTCTTGCTGTCTCTCTCTCTCTCACTGTCTCTCTCTCTCTCGCTGTCTCTCTCACTGTCTCTCACTGTCTCTCTCACTGTCCCTCTCGCTGTCCCTCTCGCTGTCCCTCTCACTGTCCCTCTCCCTGTCTCTCTCTCGCTGTCTCTCTCTGCTGTCTCTCTCGCTGTCTCTCCCGCTGTCTCTCTCTCGCTGTCTCTCTCACTGTCTCTCTCGCTGTCTGTCTCTCCGTCTCTCTGTCTCATTGTCTCTCTGTCTGTAGGAGTACCAGATAGTTAAGAAATCAGCTCGCTCCCTGAGCACCTTTCAAGTGGAGTCTCCATGGCGACTGGCCCAGCCGTCTATTATATCCAACATAGTCTCTCATGAAAGGACAGGGAAAGGTGAGCGAGACACACACACACACACACACACACACACACACACACACACACACACACACACACACACACACACACACACACACACACACACACACACACACACACACTGCTCACCACACTAGGCACTGATCCCACTACCTCCCTCCCAGGATGTGACTGAATGGTCTTTATTTATCTGTTGTCCGTCACCATAGTCGGTAAACATCCTTCACCCCCCAGATATATAGTTCCCCCCCAGATATATAGCCCCCAGATATATAGTCCCCCAGATATATAGTTCCCCCAGATATATATGCCCCCAGATATATAATCCCCCCAGATATATAGCCCCCCAGATATATAGTCCCCCAGATATATAGTCCCCCTCAGATATATAGTCCCCCAGATATATAGTCCCCCAGATATATATTCCCCCAGATATATAGCCCCCCAGATATATAGCCCCCCAGATATATAGTCCCCCGATATATTGCCCCCAGATATATAGTCCCCCCTATATGTATAATCCCCCCAGATGTATAATCCCCCTCAGATATATAGTCCCCCCAGATATATAATCCCCCTCAGATATATAGTCCCCCAGATGTATAGTCCCCCAGATATATAGTCCCCCCGATATATTGCCCCAGATATATAGTCCCCCCAGATATATAGTCCCCCCGATATATTGCCCCCAGATATATAGTCCCCCCAGATATACAGTCCTTCTCCTCCCCCAGATATACAGTCCTTCTCCTTCCCCCCAGACATACAGTCCCTCTCCCCCCAGACATACAGTCCTTCTCCTCCCCCAGACATACAGTCCCCTCTCCCCCAGACATACAGTCCTTCTCCTCCCCCCAGACATACAGTCCCTCTCCCCCAGACATACAGTCCTTCTCCTCCCCAGATATACAGTCCTTCCCCCCCAGACATACAGTCCCTCTCCCCCCAGACATACAGTCCTTCTCCTCCCCCCAGATATACAGTCCTTCCCCCAGACATACAGTCCTTCTCCCCCAGACATACAGTCCTTCTCCTCCCCCAGACATACAGTCCTTCTCCCCCAGATATACAGTCCCTCCCCCCCAGACATACAGTCCTTCTCCCCCCCAGACATACAGTCCTTCTCCCCCAGACATACAGTCCTCCCCCCCCAGACATACAGTCCTTCCCCCCAGACATACAGTCCTTCTCCCCCAGACATACAGTCCTTCTCCCCCAGACATACAGTCCTTCTCCCCCAGACATACAGTCCTTCTCCCCCAGACATACAGTCCTTCTCCCCCAGACATACAGTCCTTCTCCTCCCCAGACATACAGTCCTTCTCCCTCCCAGACATACAGTCCTTCTCCCCCAGACATACAGTCCTTCTCCCCCAGACATACAGTCCTTCTCCTCCCCAGACATACAGTACTCCCCCAGACATACAGTCCTTCTCCCCCAGACATACAGACCTTCTCCTCCCCAGACATACAGTCCTTCTCCCCCAGACATACAGTCCTTCTCCCCCCCCAGACATACAGTCCTTCTCCCCCAGACATACAGTCCTTCCCCCAGACATACAGTCCTTCTCCTCCCCAGACATACAGTCCTTCTCCCCCAGACATACAGTCCTTCCCCCAGAACCTTACAGTCTTCTCCCCCAGACATACAGTCTTCTCCCCCCAGACATACCAGTCTTCACTCCCCAGACATACAGTCCTTCTCCCCCAGACATACAGTCGCTTCTTCCCCCAGACATACAGTCCTTCTTCCCCCCAGACATACAGTCCTTCTTCCCCCCCCAGACATACAGTCCTTCCCCCAGACATACAGTCCTTCTTCCCCCAGACATACAGTCCTTCCCCCAGACATACAGTCCCTTCTCCCCCAGACCTACAGTCCTCCCCGCCCCAGACATACAGTCCCCCCCCAGATATATAGTCCCCCCTCCCAGACAAACAGTCCCCCCAGACATACAGTCCCCCTCCCAGACAAAGTCTCCCCCAGATATATAGCCCCCCTCCCCAGACAAACAGTCCCCCCAGATATATAGTCCCCACCCAGACATACAGTCCCCCAGACATCAGTCCTTCATGACAAACATCATTGACAGACCAGTAAACAGAGAAGTGTACTATTGGAATTGAGTTGTATAGCGTATAAAAGTCATTCTATTCATCTTGGTATATTTTAGTCAGAAGCGATACAATTTCACAGTGAATGTGTGTTTGCATGTTGAAACACTCTACAGGGTCTCGAGAAGCCAAGTCCTTTTCACATGTTCGTGTGTGATTGGGCACATACCTGAGTACGCACATGTAATGAGTCTGGCTCTTAGTACTTCCTACAGTTTGGTTCTGAATGAAGTGTGTGGGTTTTTGTGGGGTTCAGACAGTATTGTTGGTAGTTGTTGTGCTCGGTGGTTGTGAAACCTTTGTGTGTGTGTCTGTGTGTGTGTGTGTGTGTGTGTGTGTGTGTGTGTGTGTGTGTGTGTGTGTGTGTGTGTGTGTGTGTGTGTGTGTGTTAGGGACTGGGGTTCGCATCGTCGGAGGTCAGGACTCTGCCCGAAAGGATGGGGATCTTTGTCAAGACTATCTTCCCTAGCGGGCAGCGATCGCAGACCGGACCGACTGAAAGAGGGAGATGAGATTCTGGAGGTGAATGGAGACTCTCTCAGGGCCTGACCCACCAGCAGGCCATCCAGACCTTCCTGGAGTTAATTAAGGTTTAGGCCATCCAGACCTCTGGGTTAGGATTAAGGTTTAGGCCATCCAGACCTTCAAGGTAATAGTCTGGGTTAGGATTAGGATTAGGATTAAGGTTTAGGTTTAGGCCATCCAGGCCTTCAAGGTAACAGTCTGGATTAGGATTAGGGTTAGGTTAAGGTTTAGGCCATCAGACCTTCAAGGTAACAGTCTGGATGGATTAGGATTAAGGTTTAGGCCATCCAGACCTTCAAGGTAACAGTCTGGAGGATTAGGAGGATTAAGGTTTAGGCCTTCCAGACCTTCAAGGGTAACAGTCTGGGTTAGGATTAGGGTTAGGATTGAGGTTCAGGCCATCCAGACCTTCAAGGTAACAGTCTGGATTAGGATTAGGGTTAGGATTAAGGTTTACCATCCAGACCTTCAAGGTAACAGTCTGGATTAGGATTAGGGTTAGGATTAAGGTTTAGGCCATCCAGACCTTCAAGGTAACAGTCTGGATTAGGATTAAGGTTTAGGCCATCCAGGCCTTCAGGTAACAGTCTGGATTAGGATTAAGGTTTTTAGGCCATCCAGACCTTCAAGGTAACAGTCTGGATTAGGATTAAGGTTTATTTCAAGGGTTAGGATTAGGGTTAGGATTGAGGTTCAGGCCATCCAGACCTTCAAGGTAACAGTCTGGATTAGGATTAGGGGCCATTTCAAGGTAACAGTCTGGATTAGGATTTTTAGGCCATCCAGACCTTCAAGGTAACAGTCTGGGTTAGGATTAGGGTTAGGATTAAGGTTTAGGCCATCCAGACCTTCAAGGTAACAGTCTGGATTAGGATTAGGGTTATGATTAAGGTTTAGTTTCAGGATTAAGGATTAGGGTTATGATTAAGGTTTAGGCCATCCCAGACCTTCAAGGTAACAGTCTGGATTAGGGTGGATTAGGTTTGACCATTTCAAGGGGTTAGGATTAAGGTTTAGGCCATCCAGACCTTCAAGGTAACAGTCTGGATTAGGATTAAGGTTTAGGCCATGACCTTCAGAGTAACAGTCTGGAGGGTTATGATTAAGGTTTAGGCCATCCAGACCTTCAAGGTAACAGTCTGGATTAGGATTAGGGTTATGATTAAGGTTTGAGCCATCCAGACCTTCAAGGTAACCTGGATTAGGATTAGGGTTAGGATTAAGGTTTAGGCCTCCAGACCTTCAATGTCAGTCTGGAGGTTTTCCTTTCAAAGTGCCTAAATTCACAGGTTTTTAATGAATCGCTTTTGGAGGATAACCCTTAAATCACAAGTGGTGCATGTCAGTGGCTTTTGACCAATCAATGAGAGTCATGCCTGTAATCAGTATGACACTCTGTTCTTGTTAATGTTGTTGTCGTTGTTTTTGGTCCTAATACTGTGTCTCGGTCCTGTCCCTGTGTCCCTGTCTCTGTGTCCTGTCCCTGTGTCCTGTCCCTGTGTCCTGTCCCTGTGTCCTGTCTCTGTGTCCTGTCTCTGTGTCCTGTCCCTGTGTCCTGTCTCTGTGTCCTGTCCCCCTGTGTCCTGTCCCTGTGTCCTGTCCCTGTGTCCTGTCCCTGTGTCCTGTCTCTGTGTCCTGTCCCTGTGTCCTGTCCCTGTGTCCTGTCCCTGTGTCCTGTCCCTGTGTCCTGTCTCCGGTCCTGTCCCTGTGTCCTGTCCCTGTGTCCTGTGTCCTGTCTCTGTGTCCTGTCTCTGTGTCCTGTCTTTTGTGTCCTGTCTTTGTGTCCTGTCTTTGTGTCCTGTCTCTGTGTCCTGTCTCCGGTCCTGTCCCTGTGTCCTGTCCCTGTCTCTGTGTCCTGTCTCTGTGTCCCTCTGTGTCCTGTCTTTGTGTCCTGTCTCTGTGTCCTGTCTCTGTGTCCTGTCTCTGTGTCCTGTCTCTGGTCCCCTGCAGCAACTGAAAAAGGGTGTGGTGACTCTAACAGTACGGACACGTCTCCAAGCCCCAGCCTGACGCCATGCCCCACCCCATCCTTCTCAGCCGCTCCTCCTCCCCGAACTCCAACGCCAGCGGGGGCAACCCCACCCCAGTACCCACCACCTTCGACGAACCCCGAAACCCGCAAGGGACCCCCAGGTCCTGGCCCCAAAGACTGCATCATCATGGAGGTTACACTCAACAAAGGTACCAGAGAAAGTAGGGTTGAACGGAGTGGGTATCTTTCACTTTAGTTGTTTATCTCGGTTCAGTCGGTGTGTTAGATTGGCTTTTGTTGATTTGAGATGACATTAGTTTAGTAAGATATTAAATACTCCGTTAGATCTATTCTTTACTATTCTTACTGTCTAAACTATTCCAAGTGGCAATGGTAAAGAGTGGTGTCAGGAGATGCTATGGGCCGACAGTATAGTAGCCACACTCAAAAATCCTCTCACCAACTCACTGTCCTGCCAGGGTTCAAACCTGTCCTGCCAGGGTAGGAACCTGTCCTACCAGGGTCAAAACCTGTTAGTCTTGGAACACAGCAGATAACATTTTATAAATAAGAGAGTGTCCTACCAGGGTTAACACCTGCCCTGCCAGGATCCAAACCTGTCCTACCAGGGTCCAAACCTGTCCTGCCAGGGTAAAAAACATGTCCTACCAGGGTCCAAACCTGTCCTACCAGGGTCCAAACCTGTCCTGCCAGGGTCCAAACCTGTCCTGCCAGGGTAAAAACATGTCCTGCCAGGGTAAAAACCTGTCCTACCAGGGTCTAAACCTGTCCTACCAGGGTCTAAACCTGTCCTACCAGGGTCTAAACCTGTCCTACCAGGATTCAAACCTGTCCTACTAGGGTTCAAACCTGGCCTACCAGGGTCTAAACCTGTCCTACCAGGGTATAAACCTGGCCTACCAGGGTCAAACCTGTCCTAAGGATTCAAACCTGTCCTACTAGGGTTCAAACCTGGCCCACCAGGGTCTAAACCTGTCCTACCAGGGTCTAAACCTGACCTACCAGGGTAAAAACCTGTCCTACCAGGGTCTAAACCTGTCCTACCAGGGTCTAAACCTGTCCTACCAGGGTCCAAACCTGTCCTACCAGGGTCTAAACCTGTCCTACCAGGGTCCAAACCTGTCCTACCAGGGTACAAACCTGTCCTACCAGGGTACAAACCTGTCCTACCAGGGTCTAAACCTGTCCTACCAGGATTCAAACCTGTCCTACTAGGGTTCAAACCTGGCCTACCAGGGTCTTATTCTGTCCTACCAGGGTCTAAACCTGTCCTACCAGGGTCTAAACATTATTTATTTATTATATTTTTTTTTCACCTTTATTTAACCAGGTAGGCTAGTTGAGAACAAGTTCTTGCAACTGCGACCTGGCCAAGATAAAGCATAGCAGTGTGAACAGACAACACAGAGTTACACATGGAGTAAACAATTAACAAGTCAATAACACAGTAGAAAAAATGTCCTACCAGGGTCCAAACCTGTCCTACCAGGGTCTAAACCTGTCCTACCAGGGTCCAAACCTGGCCTACCAGGGTTCAAACCTGGCCTACCAGGGTCTAAACCTGTCCTACCAGGGTCCAAACCTGTCCTACCAGGGTACAAACCTGTCCTACCAGGGTACAAACCTGTCCTACCAGGGTCTAAACCTGTCCTACCAGGGTTCAAACCTGTCCTACTAGGGTTCAAACCTGTTAGTCTTGGAACACAGCAGAGTAATTTTGTGGAAAATGAAGGATTGCTAAACACCTGGAGGTGTTATTGTCAGTTCAGCCATAAAGCAGAAACCCCTCCACAGTTTTAGTAAACAAATAAGGGAATGGGGCTGGAGAAATGTTACCACTCTCACATTCATAGACAGAGCTACGACTACAAGAACTGACCATCCATGATATCACAATTGTAATTTTAATCATGTTTTGAGGCTACACAGTGTTTGTTTACAAACATTGAAGTAAAACAAGATTCAATTTTGTCCAAACAAATGGATGTACCAATCGCAGATTTCCACTTTAATGAGCGTGTCTCTCGTTGAGAGTGGTCTGCCTTTCACAGAGAGGCTCTCTGTGCTGTCGAGTTGTTCACTTCATCGTTGGCCTCCATTTCATATTGCCCTCTCCATGCTTTTGGCTATGACTGAAATAGGAGTTGATCCAGGCTCCATTTCATATTGCCCTCTCCATGCTTTTGGCTTTGACTGAAATAGGAGTTGATCCAGGCTCCATTTCATATTGCCCTCTCCATGCTTTTGGCTATGACTGAAATAGAGTTGATCCAGCCTCCATTTCATATTGCCCTCTCCATGCTTTTGGCTTGGCTGAAATAGGAGTTGATCCAGGCTCCATTTCATCACCTGCAACTATGGAGGAAGAAGAGAAAGACTGATAGCTTAGAAGACGGGACATTTTAAGAATTGTTAGAAATGCATCTTGCTCATCCTCCCTGTGTCCTTGTTGTCTTTGTTTCCTGTGTGTGTGTGTGTGTGTGTGTGTTCCTCTGTCAGAGCCCGGGGTGGGTCTGGGTATAGGGACCTGCTGTCTAACTCTAGAGAACAGTCCTCCAGCCATCTACATCCACAGTCTGGCCCCCCGGCTCTGTCGCCAAGATGGATGGACGACTCAGGTAGGTCACATCCCCATTAGTCTCTCCTCACAACCTCACTCCCCTTAGTCACTGATCTAGGATCATCTCATACTCTTGTCTCTCCTCACAACCTCTCATACTCCCTTAGTCACTGATCTAGGATCATCTCATACTCTTGTCTCTCCTCACAACCTCACTCCCTTAGTCACTGATCTAGGATCATCTCATACTCTTGTCTCCCCTCACAACCTCACTCCCTTAGTCACTGATCTAGGATCATCTCATACTCTTGTCTCTCCTCACAACCTCACTCCCTTAGTCACAGATCTAGGATCATCTCATACTCTTGTCTCTCCTCACAACCTCACTCCTTAGTCACAGATCTAGGATCATCTCATACTCTTGTCTCTCCTCACAACCTCACTCCCTTAGTCACAGATCTAGGATCATCTCATACTCTTGTCTCTCCTCACAACCTCACTCCCTTAGTCACAGATCTAGGATCATCTCATACTCTTGTCTCTCCTCACAACCTCACTCCCTTAGTCACAGATCTAGGATCATCTCATACTCTTGTCTCTCCTCACAACCTCACTCCTTAGTCACAGATCTAGGATCATCTCATACTCTTGTCTCTCCTCACAACCTCACTCCCTTAGTCACAGATCTAGGATCATCTCATACTCTTGTCTCTCCTCACAACCTCACTCCCTTAGTCACAGATCTAGGATCATCTCATACTCTTGTCTCTCCTCACAACCTCACTCCCTTAGTCACAGATCTAGGATCATCTCATACTCTTGTCTCTCCTCCCAACCTCACTCCCTTAGTCACAGATCTAGGATCATCTCATACTCTTGTCTCTCCTCACAACCTCACTCCCTTAGTCACAGATCTAGGATCATCTCATACTCTTGTCTCTCCTCACAACCTCACTCCCTTAGTCACAGATCTAGGATCATCTCATACTCTTGTCTCTCCTCACAACCTCACTCCTTAGTCACTGATCTAGGATCATCTCATACTCTTGTCTCCCCTCACAACACATCACAGACACCACCATCCCAGTAACCCTGGACCCATTCCACTCTTGTCTCGCATAACGACCCAACAGATCCACAGATGACACATTCTCAATTGCATTTCACACTGCCCTCTCCATGAAAGTGGGTAAATTACTGGGGTGGCAGGGGAAATAAATAAGATGGCAGGTAGTGGTTAGAGCGTTGGGCCAGTAACGGAAACGTTGCTGGTTTGAATACCCGACAAGCTGAAAAATCTTTCGATGTGCAATTTCACTTATGTTGGTACTTATGCTGATGCCTAGTCACCTTACCCTGTCTTCTTTCTACATATCTATCTCAAATACCTCTCCCCTGCCTCATACCTCTGCACACAGCATCAATCCAGGACTAAGATCGGATCGTACTACACCGCTCCGACGCTTGTCGGATGTGGCAGGGCTTGCAAACTATTACAGACTACAAAGGGAATCATGGCCGAGAGCTGTCCAGTGACACAAGCCTACCAGACGATCTAAATCACTTATATGCTCACTTCTAGGCAAGTAACACTGAAACATGCATGAGAGCATCAGCTGTTCCGGACGACTGTGTGATCACGCTCTCCGCAGCCGATGTGAGTAAGACCTTTAAACAGGTCAACATTCACAAGGCCGCAGGGCCAGACGGATTACCAGGATGTGTACTTCGAGCACGCGCTGACCAACTGGAATATATATATATATATTCACTGACATTTTCAACCTCTCCTGTCCGAGTCTGTAATACCAACATGTTTTAAGCAGACCACCATAGTCCCTGTGCCCAAGAACACTTAAGGTAACCTGCCTAAATGACTACCGACCCGTAGCACTCACTTCTGTAGCCATGAAGTGCTTTGAAAGGCTGGTCATGGCTCACATCAGCACCATTATCCCAGAAACCCTAGACCCACTCCAATTTGCATACCACACAAACCGATCCACAGATGATGCAATCTCTATTGCACTCCACTCCACTCTGCCCTTTCCCACCTGGACAAATGAAACACCCACGTGAGAATGCTGTTCATTGACTACAGCTCAGCGTTCAACACCATAGAGCCCTCAAAGCTCATCACTAAGCTAAGGACCCTGGGACTAAACACCTCCCCCTGCAACTGGATCCTGGACTTCCTGACGGGCCGCCCCCAGGTGGTGAGTGTAGACAACACCACATCTGCCACGCTGATCCTAAACCCGGGGGCCCCTCAGGGGTGCGTGCTCAGTCCCCTCCGGTACTCGGTTCACTCATGACAGCATGGCTAGGCATGACTCCAACACCATCATTAAGTTTTCTGATGACACAGTGACAGGTCTGATCACCAACAACGATGAGACAGCCTATAGGGAGGAGGTCAGAGACCTAGCGTGTGGTGCAAGGACAACAACGTCTCCTCAACGTGATCAAGACTAAGGAGATAATTGTGGACTACAGGAAAAGGAGGACCAAGCAAACCCCCATTCTCATCGACAGGGCTTTAGTGGAGCAGGTTGAGAGCTTCAAGTTCCTTGGCGTCCACATCACCAACAAACTAACATGGTCCAAGCACAGCAAGAGAGTCGTGAAGAGGGCATGACAAACCTATTCCCTCTCAGGAGACTGAAAAGATTTGGCATGGGTCCTCATATCCTCAAAAGGTTTTGTAGCTGCACCATCAAGAGCATCCTGACTAATTGCATCACTGCCTGGTATGGAAACTGCTCGGCCTCCGACCGCGAGACACTACAGAGGGTAGGACGTACGGCCCAGTACATCTCGGGGCCAAGCTTTCTGCCATCCAGGTCCTCTATAGGCGGTGTCAGAGGAAGGCCCTAAAATTGGCAAATACTCCAGCCATCCTAGTCACAGACTGTTTCTGCTACCGCACGGCAAGCAGTACCGGAGCGCCAAGTCTAGGTCCAAGAGGCTTCTAAACAGCTTCTACCCCAAAGCCATAAGACTCTTGAACATCTAATAAAATGGCTACCCAGACTATTTCTATTGCCCCTCCTCTTCTACGCTGCTGCTACTCACTGTTATTATCTTAGCATAGTCACTTTAATAACTCTACCTACATGTACATATTACCTCGACACCGGTGCCCCCCGCACATTGACTCTGTCCCGGTACCCCCTGTATATAGCCTCCACATTGACTCTGTACCGGTACCCCCTGTATATAGCCTCCACATTGACTCTGTACCGGTACCCCCTGTATATATCCTCCACATTGACTCTGTACCAGTACCCCCTGTATATAGCCTCCACATTGACTCTGTACCGGTACCCCCTGTATATAGCCTCCACATTGACTCTGTGGTACCCCCTGTATATAGCCTCCACATTGACTCTGTACCGGTACCCCTGTATATAGCCTCCACATTGACTCTGTACCGGTACCCCCTGTATATAACCTCGACATTGACTCTGTACCCGGTACCCCTGTATATAGCCTCCACATTGACTCTGTACCGGTACCCCCTGTATATAACCTCCACATTCACTCTGTGGGGTACCCCCTGTATATAGCCTCCACATTGACTCTGTACCAGAACCCCCTGTATATAGTCCTCCACACTGCAGATGGCTAACTTTGCTGGTTCACTGTCGATGGCTGGTGTTGCTGGTACACTGTTGATGGCTGGTGTTGCTGGCACACTGCAGATGGCTAGTGTTGCTGGTACACTGCCGATGGCTGGTGTTGCTGGCACACTGAAGATGGCTTATGTTGTTGGCACACTACCGATGGCTGGGGTTGCTGGTACACTGCTGATGGCTAGAGTTGCTGATACACTGTAGATGACTGGTGTTGCTGACACTGTCGAATGCTTTTGTTGCTGGCACACTGCAGATGGCTAATGCTGCTGGGTACACTGCAGATGGCTAATGTTGCTGGTTCACTGTCGATGGCTGGTGTTGCTGGCACACTGCAGATGGCTAATGTTGCTGGCACACTGCAGATGGATATTGTTGCTGGTAC
>NC_068445.1:46302810-46307236 GCF_023373465.1 Oncorhynchus keta | reverse complement strand
CATAAAGTAGATGGTCCTAGCTAGCTTGCAAAAGACAGTACTAGACAACAACAGATTAAGACAAAAATGATATCGGGAGTCCTTTAGCCTATAGAATGAACCCCTGCCAGTTAATTAAATACTGTAGACAATTTGACTGAGATTAATAATGGCGCCGAGAAGGGCACGGCCGCCGTTTTACGGGCTCCTAACCGACTGTTCTACTGTGTGTTTTTTCTGCATTGTTTTTAACTTATATTGTACATAATGTTGCTGCTACCGACTCTTATGACGAAAGAGCTTCTGGAATCAGAACAGCGATTACTTACCTCGAACTGGACGAAGAACCAAATCCCTGTCAACTTGCCATCAATGGAAAATAAATTGGATGATCTCCACTCGAAACTATCCTACCAACGGGACATTAAAAAATGTCATATATTATGTTGACGCTTGGCATTCAGGCCAAAGAGTTAAACATTGGTTTCATCAGACCAGAGAATCTTGTTTCTCATGGTCTTAGAGTCTTTAGATGCCTTTTGGCAAACTCCAAGCAGGCTGTCATTTGTCTTTTACAGAGGAGTGGCTTCCGTCTGGCCACTCTACCATGAAGGCCTGATGCTGCAGAGATGGTTGTTCTTCTGGAAGATTCTCCCATCTCCACAAAGGAACTCTGGAGCTCTGTCAGTGACCATCAGGTTCTTGGTCACCTCCCTGACCAAGGCCCTTCTCCCCAGATTGCTCGGTTTTAGCCGGGCGGCCACCTCTAAGAAGAGTCTTGGTGGTTCCAAACTTCTTCCATTTAAGAATGATGATGTGTGTGTGGTGACGTTGGCTGGCTGTTGGCTGTTAGCCAACAGCTAACAGCTAACAGCTAGCCAACGTCACCACACACACGTTACTGAATCGAATTCAACAACAACGAATTCAACAACCCGGTCAGGTAGTATCACATTTTCATTTCATTTCATTACAGTACAACGGTTTTGATTTGTTTGATCATAGCTAGCTACATAGCTAGTTACATAGCCGTCTTTGTTTCAAAGATAATTGTGTAGTCTAGAGCGATTTCCTAGGTTAGCTAGCCAGCTATTGTCGTTCTTTTAACGCAACGTAACGTAAAAACACTGCTAGCTAGCCAGCTAGCCGAATAGTAGCACTGTAGAAACTATTACACTCAACGGAACGACTTGATTAGTGTAGTGTCAACAACGCAGCTACTGCCAGCTAGCCTACTTCAGCAGTACTGTATCATTTTAGTCAATAAGATTCTTGCTATGTAAGCTTAACTTTCTGAACATTTGAGACGTGTAGTCCACTTGTCGTTCCAATCTCCTTGCATTAGCGTAGCCTTTCTGTAGCCTGTCTGTAGCCTGTCAACTATGTGTCTGTCTATCCCTGTTCTCTCCTCTCTGCACAGATCATACAAACGCTCCACACCGCGTGGCACGCGGCCACCTAATCTGGTGGTCCCAGCGCGTACGACCCACGTGGAGTTCCAGGTCTCCGGTAGCCTCTGGAACTGCCGATCTGCGGCCAACAAGGCAGAGTTCATCTCAGCCTATGCCTCCTCCAGTCCCTCGACTTCTTGGCACTGACGGAACATGGATCACCACAGATAACACTGCTACTCTACTGCTCTCTCCTCGTCCGCCCATGTGTTCTACGCACACCCGAGAGCTTCTGGTCAGCGGGGTGGTGGCACCGGGATCCTCATCTCTCCCAAGTGGTCTTTCTCTCTTTCTCCCCTTACCCATCTGTCTATCGCCTCCTTTGAATTCCATGCTGTCACAGTTACCAGCCCTTTCAAGCTTAACATCCTTATCATTTATCGCCCTCCAGGTTCCTTGGAGAGTTCATCAATGAGCTTGATGCCTTGATAGCTCCTTTCCTGAGGACGGCTCACCTCTCACAGTTCTGGGCGACTTTAACCTCCCCACGTCTACCTTTGACTCATTCCTCTCTGCCTCCTTCTTTCCACTCCTCTCCTCTTTTGACCTCACCCTCTCACCTTCCCCCCTACTCACAAGGCAGGCAATACGCTTGACCTCATCTTTACTAGATGCTGCTCTTCTACTAACCTCATTGCAACTCCCCTCCAAGTCTCCGACCACTACCTTGTATCCTTTTCCCTCTCGCTCTCATCCAACACTTCCACACTGCCCTACTCGGATGGTATCGCCGTCCCAACCTTCGCTCTCTCCCCCGCTACTCTCTCCTCTTCCATCCTATCATCTCTTCCCTCTGCTCAAACTTTCTCAACCTATCTCCTGATTCTGCCTCTCAACCCTCCTCTCCTCCTTTCTGCATCCTTTGACTCTCTATGTCCCTATCCTCAGGCAGCCTCGTCCTCCTCCGCTCCGTGGCTCGACGACTCATTGAGAGCTCACAGAACAGGGCTCCGGGCAGCCGAGGCGGAAATGGAGGAAAACTACGCCTCCCCTGCGGACCTGGCATCCTTTCACTCCCTCCTCTCTACATTTCCTCCTCTGTCTCTGCTGCTAAAGCTACTTTCTACCATTCTAAATTCCAAGCATCTGCCTCTAACCCTCGGAAGCTCTTTTGCCATTCTCTCCCTCCTGAATCCCCCTCCTCCCTCTCTGCAGATGACTTCGTCAACCATTTTGAAAAGAATTCACGACATCCGATCCTCGTTGCTAAGTCAAAGCGACACTGCTGGTTCTGCTCACACTGCCCTACCTATGCTCTGACCTCTTTCTCCCCTCTCTCTCCAGATGAAATCTCGCGTCTTGTGACGGCCGGCCGCCCAACAACCTGCCCGCTTGACCCTATCCCCTCCTCTTCTCCAGACCATTTCCGGAGACCTTCTCCCTTACCTCACCTCGCTCATCAACTCATCCCTGACTGCTCTCGTCCCTCCCCGTCTTCAAGAAGCGAGAGTTGCACCCCTTCTGAAAAAACCTACACTCGATCCCTCCGATGTCAACAACTACAGACCAGTATCCTTCTCTCTTTTCTCTCCAAAACTCTTGAGCGTGCCGTCCTTGGCCAGCTCTGCGCCTCTCTCAGAATGACCTTCTTGATCCAAATCAGTCCAGGTTTTAAGACTAGTCATTCAACTGGGACCTGCTCTTCTCTGTATCACGGAGGCGCTCCGCACTACTAAAGCTAACTCTCTCTCCTCTGCTCTCATCCTTCTAGACCTATCGGCTGCCTTCGATACTGTGAACCATCAGATCTCCTCTCCGAGTTGGGCATCTCCGGGTGCGGCCCACGCTTGGATTGCGTCCTACCTGACAGGTCGCTCCTACCAGGTGGCGTGGCGAGGAATCTGTCTCCTCACCACGCTCTCACCACTGGTGTCCCCCAGGGCTCCAGTTCTAGGCCCTCTCTTATTCTCGCTATGCACCAAGTCACTTGGCTCTGTCATAACCTCACATGGTCTCTCCTATCATTGCTATGCAGACGACACACAATTAATCTTCTCCTTTCCCCCTTCTGTTGACCAGGTGGCGGAATCGCATCTCTGCATGTCTGGCAGACATATCAGTGTGGATGACGGATCACCACCTCAAGCTGAACCTCAGCCGACGGAGCTCCTCTTCCTCCCGGGGAAGGATTGCCCGTTCATGATCGCCATCACGGTTGACAACTCCATTGTGTCCTCCTCCCAGAGCGCTAAGAACCTTGGCTGATCCTGGACAACACCCTGTCGTTCTCCAACTAACATCAGGCGTGTCCCGTTCCTGTAGGTTGCCATGCTCTAGCATCCATGATCGACCCACGCCCCTCCACAGGAAGCCGGCGCAGGTCCTAATCCAGGCACTTGTCATCCTCCGTCTTGATTACCTGTAGCTCGCTGTTGGCTGGGCTCCCTGCCTGTGCCATTAAACCCTACAACTCATCCAGAACGCAGCCCGTCTGGTGTTCAACCCCTTCCCCAAGTTCTCTCCGTCACCCCGCTCCTCCACTCTCCACTGGCTTCAGTTGAAGCTCGCATCCGCTACAAGACCATGGTGCTTGCCTACGGAGCTGTGAGGGGAACGGCACCTCAGTACCTCCAGGCTCTGATCAGGCCCTACACCCAAACAAGGGCACTGCGTTCATCCACCTCTGGCCTGCTCGCCTCCCTACCACTGAGGAAGTACAGTTCCCGCTCAGCCCAGTCAAAACTGTTCGCTGCTCTGGCCCCCAATGGTGGAACAAACTCCCTCACGACGACGCCAGGACAGCGGAGTCAATCACCACCTTCCGGAGACACCTGAAACCCCACCTCTTCAAGGAATACCTAGGATAGGGTAAGTAATCCTTCTCACCCCCTAAAAGATTTAGATGCACTATTGTAAGTGGCTGTTCCACTGGATGTCATAAGGTGTATGCACCAATTTGTAAGTCGCTCTGGATAAGAGCGTCTGCTAAATGACTTAAATGTAAATGTAAATGTGTTCTTGGGGACCTTCAATATGGCAGAAATCATTTCTTACTT
>NC_068445.1:46292737-46302710 GCF_023373465.1 Oncorhynchus keta | reverse complement strand
CCTGAGTACCTGTATATTTTGCACATTTTAAATGGATTCCAAATTGGAGCAAGTTCCCTCTTTTTAAAAAAAATGTTATAATGACTTGGTTATTTTTGATTGCCGATAAGCTCTCTCTTTTTAAACCGCACATTGAAATGCTGGAGAATAAAAGTTTGGTTTCTTTTTTGTAGAAATAATTCCTGCCTCTCTTTGGAAAGTAGAAGGATCGATTGTTCAAGCAACTCTTCTCCCAGTAGTTGATTATGGTGATATAATCTCCATGCATTCTGCAGTCTCTGTTGTTAAAACCTTCAGACTCAGTCCATCACTCAGCACTGTGGTTTACCACTGGGACAGTTTTCACTGCATTTTGTATAGTTCTCGTTGGCTGGCAGTCTCTGACTTCCAGAAGGGCATTTTGTATGCGAAGCAGCTCTTCAGAGACTCCCCCACTACCTCAGCTTCCATATTAATTGGAGATCCAGCCCCCCCCAGACGGGCTGAATCTGGCCCCCGCTCTGTCCCCTCTTCTCATCCCCTACCAGCCCTCACTCACCTGCTCTGTCCCCTACCAGCCCTCACTCACCTGCAGCTCTGTCTCTACCAGCCCTCACTCACCTGCTCCTGTTCCTACCAGCCCTCACTCACCTGCTCTCGGTCCCCTCTTCACATCCCCTACCAGCCATCGCTCACCTGCTCTGTCCCCTCTTCACATGTCAGCCAACCAGCCCTCACTCACCTGCTCTGTCCCCTACCAGCCCTCACTCACCTGCTCTCGGTCCCTTCTTCACATCTCCTCTACCAGCCCTCACTCACCTGCCTAGTCCCTACCAGCCCTCACTCACCTGCTCTGTCCCCTACCAGCCCCTTCACTCACCTGCTCTGTCCCCTACCAGCCCTCACTCACCTGCTCTCGGTCCCTTCTTCACATCCCCTACCAGCCCTCACTCACCTGCTCTGTTCCCTACCAGCCCTCACTCACCTGCTCTGTCCCTACCAGCCCTCACTCACCTGCTCTCTGTCCCTCTTCACATCCTCTACCAGCCCTCACTCACCTGCTCTGTCCCCTACCAACCCTCACTCACCTGCTCTGTCCCCTCTTCACATCCCCTACCAGCCCTCACTCACCTGCTCTGTCCCCTACCAGCCCTCACTCACCTGCTCTGTCCCTCTACCAGCCCTCACTCACCTGCTCTGTCCCTACCAGCCTCACTCACCTGAGAGTGAGGGAGGGAGACGGGTGTGTTTATGAGAGTGAGGGAGACAGACTGTGACGGCCCTGAATTTTTCTGAACCGTCTCAGTACTTCTCCTTCCAGTAGGGCGCTTTCCCGTTAATTCCCAATTAAATAGCCAGCATCAGCTGCGCAAAAGTGGGGATGTGATGGAGACGTGAATGAGTGGAGTCAGTGGAATGGTATTAGACACATGGTTTCTGATAGTACACTACCTGGGTAGTACAATGTCTAAGAAATAGGGTTGTATTTCTCACATGGCCACAGATTCTATGAAGGGTGGTGACTGTCAGGAACCGTCAGCTGTTTAAAATAAAACCCACGATGCTTGTTGTCTTGTCGTTCGTCTGGCAGTACTTTATTTCAAAAGAAAGACCTGTAAGGGCGGATTGACAGACATCTGTCACTCTGAAGCAGACAGTTTTTCCAAAGTGCATCGAAAGCAATGAGGCCTTTTTATTCTGTGTTTTCTCAACCAAGACTCTGCTTCCTGTCGTGTGTGTGTGTGTGTGTGTGTGTGTGTGTGTGTGTGTGGTAGAACATGGAAGTCACATGTTTCCTGTCTACTGTAACATTCAGACACTTGTGAGAAACATCTGAAGTCTACTCTGAAAAAACGGTTCTTTAAAGGGCTTGTCCCCGAGAACCGTCGTCTTTTTTAAAAATGTGTATTTTTCCCCCCATATATAGACACACCCGATGTGTTTTAATAAAAAAAATCAACTATATGTACTGAACATGTCTTTTTTTAAGCACATAGTTTGATTAAATAATTAAGAGGGAGCCAGAGATCAAGAGAACCTGACCCTCCCCCTCATGCTGCTGGCCTTCACTGATTCTGCCTGCCTACCATTTCTACTGATCTCTGTGCCAGTTATAATTTTATAATAGTCTTATCTCAAAATCATTATCATGTGGTTAGCCAACATTCAATCTCAAGCTAAATAAGAATGATATGAATCTAAAAGTGTACTGTGTAAAAATAGCATACATAAAGCCAACAAATAGAAACAATGCACAATATAACAATATAAATAGGTATATGATATGCAGGGCCTGTCTGCAATCAACTTGAAACATTGTATCAACTGTGTCCGGTCTGAACGCAAACTTGCAGCATTTTATAAAATATTTATAAAATATTCTGGGCCCTCGGTTTCCTTTGCCAGTGTATTATTTATTTATTTTACCTTTTTATTTTACTAGGCAAGTCAGTTAAGAACAAATTATTATTTACAATGACAGCCTAGGAACAGTGGGTTAACTGCCTGTTCAGGGGCAGAATGACAGATTTGTACCTTGTCAGCTCGGGGGTTTGAACTTTCAACCTTCCGGTTACTAGTCCAACGCTCTAACCACTAGGCAACCCTGCCGCCTCTACACTCTAACCACTAGGCTACCCTGCCGCCTCTACACTCTAACCACTAGGCTACCCTGCCGCCTCTACACTCTATCCACTAGGCTACCCTACCGCCTCTACACTCTAACCACTAGGCCACCCTGCCTCCCTCTACACTCTAACCACTAGGCCACCCCTGCCTCCTCTACACTCTAACCACTAGGCCACCCTGCCTCCTCCACTACTAACCACTAGGCCACCCTGCCCCCTCTACACTCTAACCACTAGGCCACCCTGCCCCCTCTACACCTCTAACCACTTAGGCTATCTACCGCCTATACACTCTATCCACTAGGCTACCCTACCGCCTCTACACTCTATCCACTAGGCCACCCTGCCTCCTTCTACACTCTAACCACTAGGCCACCTGCCTCCTCCTACACTCTAACCACTAGGCTACCCTACCGCCTATACACTCTATCCACTAGGCCACCCTGCCTCCTCTACACTCTAACCACTAGGCTACCCTACCGCCTCTACACTCTATCCACTAGGCCACCCTGCCTCCTCTACACTCTAACCACTAGGCCACCTGCCTCCTCTACACTCTAACCACTAGGCTACCCTGCCGCCCGTGTGGAACCCCAGTGAGCTCGGGACAGACACAGCTGTGGACTATTTGTGCAAAGGGATAAGAAGTAATCAGGTATTTTGTGGCGTTTCCACTGGATCAGAGCAATAAATGTTTTTTAAATACATTTGAGGAACCTTAGTCACTAGGGGTGCCTGTGTTTTGTGACAGCAATACCGATGACGATTTCGAATCGTAGTAGTAGTAGGCAACCGATCCCTGTGGAGCGTGGGAGTAGGGCTTCCATCTGTCGGAGGCACCGTCCTGTGAAGCGTGGGAGTGGGGCTTCTCCATCTGTCGGAGGCACCGTCCCTGTGGAGCATGGGAGTGGGGCTTCTCCATCTGTCGGAGGCAACCGGTCCTGTAGAAGCGTGGGAGTGGGGCTTCTCCATCTGTCGGAGGCACCGTCCTGTGAAGCGTGGGAGTGGGGCTTCTCCATCTGTCGGAGGCACCGTCCTGTGAAGCGTGGGAGTGGGTGGATTTCCTCGTCCTTCTCGCCAGCCGTGATCTTGGGCAGCTTCACGGTAAGAAATGTGACCGTTCCTGGGGAAAAAAACAATGTCCTATATCCCAGAGCTGGAGTAAATTACATTACTAAGCTGCTCCTGAATGGACTACGTCAGGACATGGACATTGATTCTATCGTAGTCCATGTGGGTTCTAATGACATTATGAAGGGCAGCTCTGAACAGTTGAAACTGGATTTCAAAGAGCTTATTGACTCTCTGCTAGACACTAATAAAAGACCCATCATATCTGGCCCTGTGCCCTTCTCTAGCATCTGTCTATATTGAAACAAAATTCTAATTTTAATCTTATTTTACTCCTATATAAATGACATCCATTTTTCTAAACTATTTCAATCTGTTACTTGGACTTATTGCAACCGTAACTGAAATGTTTGTTTTTGTTTCGATGTTTCAAGGGCTGGGAGGGGTTATAGGGCTGGGCTGTGTTATAGAGGGCTGGGCTGTGTTATAGGGCTGGGTTATAGGGCTGGGAGAGGGTTATAGGGCTGGGAGGGTTATAGGGCTGGGAGGGGTTATAGGGCTGGGTTATAGGGCTGGAGTTATAGGGCTGGGAGGGGTTATAGGGCTGGGTTATAGGGCTGGGTTACAGGGCTGGGAGGGGTTATAGGGCTGGGTTATAGGGCTGGGAGGGTTATAGGGCTGGGCTGGGTTATAGGGCTGGGTTATAGGGCTGGGAGGGTTATAGGGCTGGGCTGGGTTATAGGGCTGGGTTATAGGGCTGGGAGGGGTTATAGGGCTGGGAGGGTTATAGGGGTTATAGGGCTGGGAGGGGTTATAGGGGTTATAGGGCTGGGAGGGTTATAGGGCTGGGTTATAGGGCTGGGTTATAGGGCTGGGTTATAGGGCTGGGTTATAGGGCTGGGTTATAGGGCTGGGTTATAGGGCTGGGTTATAGGGCTGGGTTATAGGGCTGGGAGGGGTTATAGGGCTGGGAGGGTTATAGGGCTGGGAGGGGTTATAGGGCTGGGAGGGGTTATAGGGGTGGGAGGGTTCTAGGGCTGGGCTGGGTTCTCGGGCTGGGTTATAGGGCTGGGAGGGGTTATAGGGCTGGGAGGGGTTATAGGGCTGGGAGGGGTTATAGGGCTGGGAGGGGTTCTAGGGCTGGGCTGGGTTCTCGGGCTCGGGTTATAGGGCTGGGTTATAGGGCTGGGAGGGTTATAGGGCTGGGAGGGGTTATAGGGCTGGGAGGGGTTATAGGGCTGGGAGGGGTTATAGGGCTGGGAGGGGTTATAGGGCTGGGTTATAGGGCTGGGTTATAGGGCTGGGAGGAGTTACAGGGCTGGGAGGGTTATAGGGCTGGGAGGGGTTATAGGGCTGGGAGGGGTTATAGGGCTGGGTTATAGGGCTGGGAGGGGTTATAGGGCTGGGAGGGGTTATAGGGCTGGGTTATAGGGCTGGGAGGGGGTTATAGGGCTGTGTTATAGGGCTGTGTTATAGGGCTGGGAGGGGTTATAGGGCTGGGAGGGGTTATAGGGCTGGGAGGAGTTATAGGGCTGAGAGGGGTTATAGGGGCTGTGTTATAGGGCTGGGAGGGGTTATAGGGCTGGGAGGGGTTATAGGGCTGGGAGGGTTATAGGGCTGGGAGGGGTTATAGGGCTGTGTTATAGGGCTGGGAGGGGTTATAGGGCTGGGAGGGGTTATAGGGCTGGGCTATAGGGCTGGGAGGGGTTATAGGGCTGGGAGGGGTTATAGGGCTGGGTTTTAAGGCAGGGCTGGGAGGGGTTATAGGGCTGGGCTGGGTTATAGGGCTGGGTTATAGGGCTGGGTTATAGGGCTGGGTTATAGGGCTGGGTTATAGGGCTGGGAGGGGTTATAGGGCTGGGTTATAGGGCTGGGTTATAGGGCTGGGTTATAGGGCTGGGTTATAGGGCTGGGTTATAGGGCTGGGAGGGTTATAGGGCTGGGAGGGGTTATAGGGCTGGGAGGTTATAGGGGTGGGGAGGGGTTCTAGTGCTGGGCTGGGTTCTCGGGCTGGGTTATAGGGCTGGGAGGTTATAGGGCTGGGAGGGGTTATAGGGCTGGGAGGGTTATAGGGGTATAGGGGAGGGGTTCCTCGGGCTGCTGTTCCCTGGGTCATTATAGGCTGGCCAATATAGGGTCATTAATATAGAATAGGAGGGGTTATAGGGTCATTATAGGTCATTATAGGGACAATATAGGCTGGGTTATAGGCTGGGAGGAGTTACAGGGCTGGGAGGAGTTACAGGGCTGAGGAATATAGGGCCAGAGGGTTATAGGCCAAAGAAGAGGGTCAAATATAGTTACTGAGAGGCTATAGGTTGAGGCATAGGGCTGGGAGGAGTTATAGGGCTGTGTTATAGGGCTGGGAGGGTTATAGGGCTGGGAGGTTATAGGGCTGGGAGGGGTTATAGGGCTGGGAGGGGTTATAGGGCTGGGAGGGGTTATAGGGCTGGGAGGGGTTATAGGGCTGGGAGGGGTTATAGGGCTGGGAGGGGTTATAGGGCTGGGTTATAGGGCTGGGAGGGGTTATAGGGCTGGGAGGGGTTATAGGGCTGGGAGGGGTTATAGGGCTGTGTTATAGGGCTGGGAGGGGTTATAGGGCTGGGAGGGGTTATAGGGCTGGGAGGGGTTATAGGGCTGGGTTATAGGGCTGGGGAGGGGTTATAGGGCTGGGAGGGGTTATAGGGCTGGGTTTAAGGCAGGGCTGGGTTATAAGGCAGGGCTGGGTTATAGGGCTGGGAGGAGTTATAGGGCTGTGTTATAGGGCTGGGAGGGTTATCGGGCTGGGAGGAGTTATAGGGCTGGGAGGTTATAGGGCTGGGTAGGGGTTATAGGGCTGTGTTATAGGGCTGAGAGGGTTATAGGGCTGTGTTATAGGGCTGGGAGGGGTTATAGGGCTGGGAGGGGTTATAGGGCTGTGTTATAGGGCTGAGAGGGGTTATAGGGCTGAGGGTTATAGGGCTGGGTGGGGTTATAGGGCTGTGTTATAGGGCTGAGAGGGGTTATAGGGCTGAGAGGGGTTATAGGGCTGGGAGGGTTATAGGGCTGTGTTATAGGGCTGGGAGGGGTTATAGGGCTGATCTCATATCATAGTCTTCCCAACCCTGGCAGTGCGTATGAATAAAAAAAAAAATATATCCACATTTTGGGTTTCCTCAGGCTGGTTTCCAATAGGAATTACACATCACTTTGCCATCCAGACTTGCAGGCCTGATGTGGCCTGTAGTAAACCATGATTTTCCAGGCCACTGTAAAACTAGGCCCACAAAAGAAGGCTTTAGGAAATATGTATTGTGTCGTGGAATTTCTAATCAAGTAAGGGAGAAGAGACTTTCAATTTCTTCAATGTCGAATAACCCTTTATAATACTGACTATTATTGTAATAATGGGAGCTGGTCATCACCAGAGACTTGCAAAGCCCAATAATACTGAAACCAAGGTAACAGAAACCCTGAAAACGTCTTATTCATGGGTGGTTCCACCCCTCCCAGCAGATCTGGGCATCATCAGCTACCTTGTTTCCCTCTTGTGGCTCTGTGTAGGGGTGTGTGAGGTCATAGTGTACAAACAAACTATAACGTTACTCCTTTCTGCTGATTGACTTGTCACGATCGCTTTAAGTCGGTCTCGTGTTCACTTCATATCACACAGCTGTGCCCGTGGAAGATGGCAAAAGAACAGGATGGACTTTAAGAACTGTGGTCACTCTGAGAGGCTCTTCTGCCTTTATGCCGGGACCAAGTTACTCAAAAGCAAAGATGGATTGGGACATTACAGTTCTATCCTGTTCCTCAAGTTTATCTCTATCCCATGGCCTTGGACCATAAAAGCCCAGACCAGCGGCAGGAGTGAACATTGAAAGGGAACCATGCTTAATCAAAACAACAGCATTTGTAGAATAGAAATGTCTTACTATGCTATATTAATATTAATATTTAACAATATTATATGCTTAAACAAATCAGGTAAATATGTACTACACAGAGAGAGGACTACTAGCATCTGTCTATCGTTTCTTCCACACTACGCCGATATGTCTGAGGAACGAGGTCATCATCAGCTGCTGACTGAGTGGTCATTTCATCAAGTCACCCTGGCTATCTCCAAACTTCCTGAGCTGATGAAGCAATCAACGGGTCTCTATTACTAATCGCTAACAACCCACTGTCCCTAGCCAGATCTAGTGTTTTTAAAATGCCTTCAGATGGTCTCTGCTGGCTTTAGCCTCCCACCAGGTAGACAATAAACTGCCTCAGACTTCAACAGTGCCTGGCCCCGAATGTGAGGGAGGCAAGGGAGCTCTGTCTGTTGTGGTCAGACAACTGATTTTAAGACTCCTTTCTCCCCTACTCTCTCCCCTGCTGGGACAACAAACTGCAGAAAGCAGTAATGTGGAACAGGAACAGCAGGTTGTTCTGGGTGACAAGACTAAATCAGATCCTACATTTATCTACAGCAGAACCTCTTCTCCTGGAAGCGTGCATCAATAGCATTTTTCAGTCCAACCCTCTTCCTGAGAGTCTACTGTCCTGTGGGTTTCAGTCCAACCCTCTTCCTGGAGATCTACTGTCCTGTGGGTTTTCAGTCCAACCCTCTTCCTGGAGATCTACTGTGCGTTTCAGTCCAACTCTCTTCCTGGAGATCTACTGTCCTGTGCGTTTTCAGTCCAACCCTAATTTAACACACCTGATTCTACTAATTATCTGCTCAACAAGACCTTAACTAGCTGAATCAGATACAGTAAATTAGGGTTGGACTGAACCTACAGGACAGTAGATCCCCAGGAAGAGGGTTGGACTGAACCTACAGGGACAGTAGATCTCCAGGAACAGGGCTGGACTGAACCTACAGGACAGTAGATCTCCAGGAAGAGGGTTGGACTGAACCTACAGGACAGTAGATCTCCAGGAACAGGATGGACTGAACCTACAGGACAGTAGATCTCCAGGAAGAGGGTTGGACTGAACCTACAGGACAGTAGATCTCCAGAAACAGGGTTGGACTGAACCTACAGGACAGTAGATCTCCAGGAACAGGGTTGGACTGAACCTACAGGACAGTAGATCTCCAGAAACAGGGTTGGACTGAACCTACAGGACAGTAGATCTCCAGGAACAGGGTTGGACTGAACCTACAGGACAGTAGATCTCCAGGAACAGGGTTGGACTGAACCTACAGGACAGTAGATCTCCAGGAAGAGGGTTGGACTGAACCTACAGGACAGTAGATCTCCAGGAACAGGGTTGGACTGAACCTACAGGACAGTAGATCTCCAGGAACAGGGTTGGACTGAACCTACAGGACAGTAGATCTCCAGGAAGAGGGTTGGACTGAACCTACAGGACAGTAGATCTCCAGGAACAGGGTTGGACTGAACCTACAGGACAGTAGATCTCCAGGAACAGGGTTGGACTGAACCTACAGGGACAGTAGATCTCCAGGAAGAGGGTTGGACTGAACCTACAGGACAGTAGATCTCCAGGAAGAGGGTTGGACTGAACCTACAGGACAGTAGATCTCCAGAAACAGGGTTGGACTGAACCTACAGGACAGTAGATCTCCAGGAACAGGGTTGGACTGAACCTACAGGACAGTAGATCTCCAGGAACAGGGTTGGACTGAACCTACAGGACAGTAGATCTCCAGAAACAGGGTTGGACTGAACCTACAGGACAGTAGATCTCCAGGAACAGGGTTGGACTGAACCTACAGGACAGTAGATCTCCAGGAACAGGGTTGGACTGAACCTACAGGACAGTAGATCTCCAGGAACAGGGTTGGACTGAACCTACAGGACAGTAGATCTCCAGGAACAGGGTTGGACTGAACCTACAGGACAGTAGATCTCCAGGAACAGGGTTGGACTGAACCTACAGGACAGTAGATCTCCAGGAACAGGGTTGGACTGAACCTACAGGACAGTAGATCCCCAGGAAGAGGGTTGGACTGAACCTGGTCCTTCTGTGGCTCAGTTGGTAGAGCATGGCGCTTGTAACGCCAGGGTAGTGGGTTTCGATTCCCGGGACCACCCCATACATAGAATGTATGCACACATGACTGTAAGATCGCTTTGGATAAAAGCGTCAGCTAAATGGCATATATTATTATTATTATTATAGATCTCCAGGAACAGGGTTGGACTGAACCTACAGGACAGTAGATCTCCAGGAAGAGGGTTGGACTGAACCTACAGGACAGTAGATCTCCAGGAAGAGGGTTGGACTGAACCTACAGGACAGTAGATCTCCAGAAACAGGGTTGGACTGAACCTACAGGACAGTAGATCTCCAGGAAC
>NC_068445.1:46276000-46292637 GCF_023373465.1 Oncorhynchus keta | reverse complement strand
TGATGAGACATTATTATGAGATGATGAGGTGATGAAACATTGATGTGGTGATGAGACATTATGATGTGGTTATGAGACATTATGATGTGGTGATGAGATGTGGTGATGAGACATTATGATGAGATGATGAGGTGATGAAACATTATGATGTGGTGATGAGATGTTATGATGAGGTGATGAGACATTATGATGAGGTGATGAAACATTATGATGAGGTGATGAGACATTATTATGAGGTGATGAGGTAATGAAACATTATGATGAGATGATGAGGTGATTAGACATTATGATGTGGTGATGAGACATTATGATGAGATGATGAGGTGATTAGACATTATGATGTGGTGATGAGACATTATGATGAGGTGATGAGACATTATGATGAGATGATGAGGTGATTAGACATTATGATGTGGTGATGAGACATTATGATGAGATGATGAGGTGATTAGACATTATGATGTGGTGATGAGACATTATGATGAGGTGATGAAACATTATGATGAGATGATGAGGTGATTAGACATTATGATGTGGTTATGAGACATTATGATGAGGTGATGAGACATTATGATGATATGATGAGGTGTTTAGACATTATGATGAGGTGATGAGACATTATGATGAGGTGATGAGACATTATGATGATATGATGAGGTGATTAGACATTATGATGTGGTTATGAGACATTATGATGAGGTGATGAGACATTATGATGATATGATGAGGTAATGAGACATTATGATGAGGTGATGAGACATTATGATGAGGTGATGAAGACAGCTATGATGAGGTGATGAAACATTATGATGATATGATGAGTGATGAGACATTATGATGAGATGATGAGGTGATTAGACATTATGATGTGGGTTATGAGACATTATGAGGTGATGAAACATTATGATGAGACATTATGATGAGGTAATGAGACATTATGATGATGTGATGAGACATTATGATGAGGTGATGAAGACATTGTGATGAGATGATGAGACATGGTGATGAGATGAGGTGAGGAGACATTATGATGAGGTGATGAGATATTGTGATGAGGTGATATGAGATGAGTGATGAGACATTGTAATGAGATGATGAGACATTATGATGTGATGAGACATTGTGATGAGGTGATGAGACATTATGATAAGGTGATGAGACATTATGATGAGATGAGGTGATGACATTAATATTAGATCATGAGGTGATGAGACATTATGACGAGGTGATAAGACAGTATGATGAGGTGATTAGACATGATGAGGTGATGAGACAGTATGATGAGGTGATGAGACATTGTGATGAGATGATGATGGTGATTAGACATTATGATGAGGTGATGAGACATTATGATGGTGAGGTGATTAGACATTATGATGTGGTGATGAGACATTATGATGAGATGATGAGACATTATGATGAGATGATGATGGTGATGAAACATTATGATGTGATGTGATGAGAAACATTATGATGAGTGATGAGACATTATGATGAGATGATGAGGTGATGAAACATTATGATGGGTGATGAGACATTATGATGAGATGATGAGGTGATGAGACATTATGATGAGGTGATGAGACATTATAATGAGATGATGAGACATTATGATGAGATGATGAGACATTATTATGTGGTGATGAGGTGATGAGACATTATTATGAGATGATGAGGTGATGAAACATTATGATGTGGTGATGAGGTGATGAGACATTATTATGAGATGATGAGGTGATGAGGTGATGAGACATTATGATGTGGTGATGAGACATTATGATGAGATGATGAGACATTATGATGAGATGATGAGGTGATTAGACATTATGATGTGTTGATGAGACGTTATGATGAGATGATGAGGTGATGAAACATTATGATGAGATGATGAGATGTTATGATGAGGTGATGAGACATTATGATGTGGTGATGAGATGTTATGATGAGGTGATGATACATTATTATGAGGTGATGAGGTGATGAAACATCATGATGAGATGATGAGGTGATGAGACATTATGATGAGATGATGAGGTGATTAGACATTATGATGTGGTGATGAGACATTATGATGAGGTGATGAAACATTATGATGAGATGATGAGGTGATGAGTCATTATGATGAGATGATGAGGTGATTAGACATTATGATGTGGTTATGAGACATTATGATGAGGTGATGAGACATTATGATGATTATGATGAGGTGATGATGACATTATGATGAGATGATGAGGTGATTAGACATTATGATGTGGTTATGAGACATTATGATGAGGTGATGAAACATTATGATGAGACATTATGAGAGGTGTTGATGTGATGAGACATTATGATGAGGTGATGAGACATTGTGATGAGGTGATATGAGATGAGGTGATGAGACATTATGATGAGGTGATGAGACATTGTGATGAGACATTATGATGAGATGATGAGGTGATTAGACATTATGATGTGGTGATGAGACATATGAGATGAGGTGATGAGACATTGTGATGAGACCTTATGATGAGGCGATGAGACATTGTGATGAGGTTATGAGACATTGTAATGAGATGATGAGACATTATGATGATGTGATGAGACATTGTGATGAGGTGATGAGACATTATGATGAGATGAGGTGATGAGACATTAATATTAGATCATGAGGTGATGAGACATTATGACGAGGTGATAAGACAGTATGATGAGGTGATGAGACAGTATGATGAGGTGATGAGACATTGTGATGAGGTGATGAGACATTGTGATGAGGTGATGAGACATGGTGATGAGACCTTATGATGAGGTGATGAGACATTGTGATGAGGAGATGATACATTGTGATGAGGTTATGAGACATTGTAATGAGGTGATGAGACATTATGATGATGTGATGAGACATTGTGATGAGGTGATGAGACATTATATTAGATCATGAGGTGATGAGACATTATGATGAGATAAGACAGTATGATGAGGTGATTAGATCATGAGGTGATGAGACATTATGACGAGGTGATAAGACAGTATGATGAGGTGATGAGACATTATGATGAGGAGATGAGATGTTGTGATGAGGTGATGAAACATTGTGATGAGATGTAATGAGATGATGAGACATTGTGATGAGTTGATGAGACATCATGATGATGTGATTAGTGGATCAATGAGGTGATAAGTGATGTGGGAACATGGGGCTGGGCAAAGCCATTTTATTGACTATAGCTGACACTGGAACTATGGAGCCAGAGAGACAGCAGCATGGAGGCAGCTAATACCAGTCCTAAATTGCACCCTATTTCCTAGATAGTGCACACATTTAGACCAGAGCCCCATTGCGAAGTTCACTACATAGAAAATAGTATGTCATTTGGGACACATCGAAGGAGATGCACCCGACTGCTTAATGAGTCAACATGATGATAATTAATGATAGCTAACTGATGCCAGTAGTGGCATGGCATAAATAAATAGATTCAATCTTCATAATGTGAATGCCAAGACGAGGACTGACTCTTCCGGCGGTTCATCATTTTTTTTTTTTTTTACTATTCCCGAGAAGGTGTCTCGTTGCGTCGTGGGCTAGCTTTATCTGAATTTTAATTGGCTAATGATCAGTCATTATTGCATGGATACGATCAATCACATGGCTGATTTAGCAGGTGGGTAAGATACTGTAACAAAGCAATCAGCTGATTAATCTACATGATTTAACATTACAAAACAGAACAAAATACTTGTTTTCTACAGTAAGTCTACCAACTATATAAACTGTGACGAGACACATAAACAAAGGTACCACACACATGCATATGTATGCATTGTGATATTGTTTTGTAGTGCTATCAAACATTTGCTATTGTAGATATGTAGTGGTGTAATATTGTTATATAATGTACTATTTTATATTTTGTTTTATATGTGCCGCGGGGCGGCAGCGTAGCCTAGTGGTTAGAGCGTTGGACTAGTAACCGGAAGGTTGCGAGTTCAAACCCCCGAGCTGACAAGGTACAAATCTGTCCTTCTGCCCCTGAACAGGCAGTTAACCCACTGTTCCCAGGCCGTCATTGAAAATAAGAATATGTTCTTAACTGACTTGCCTGGTTAAATAAAGGTAAAATAAAAAATTTAAAAAAATTAAAATGTGTTTGGACCCCAGGAAGAGTAGCTGCTTCCTTGGCAGGAACTAATGGGGATCCAGAATAAACCCCAGGAAGAGTAGCTGCTTCCTTGGCAGCAACACATGGGGATCCAGAATAAACCCCAGGAAGAGTAGCTGCTGACTTGACAGGAACTAATGGAGATCCATAATAAACCCCAGGAAGAGTAGCTCTGCCTTGGCAGGAACTAATGGGGATCCATAATAAACCCCAGGAAGAGTAGCTCTGCCTTGGCAGGAACTAATGGAGATCCATAATAAACCCCAGGAAGAGTAGCTCTGCCTTGGCAGGAACTAATGGAGATCCATAATAAACCCCAGGAAGAGTAGCTCTGCCTTGGCAGGAACTAATGGGGATCCATAATAAACCCCAGGAAGAGTAGCTGCCTCCTTGTCAGGAACTAATGGAGATCCACAATAAACCCGAGGAAGAGTAGCTCTGCCTTGGCAGGAACTAATGGGGATCCATAATAAACCCCAGGAAGAGCAGCTGCTGCCTTGGCAGGAACTAATGGAGATCCATAATAAACCCCAGGAAGAGCAGCTGCTGCCTTGGCAGGAACTAATGGGGATCCATAATAAACCCCAGGACGAGAAGCTGCTACCTTGGCAGGAACTAATGGGGATCCATAATAAACCCCAGGAAGAGCAGCTGCTGCCTTGGCAGGAACTAATGGAGATCCATAATAAACCACAGGAAGAGCAGCTGCTGCCTTGGCAGGAACTAGTGGAGATCCATAATAAACCCCAGGAAGAGTAGCTGCTGCCTTGGCAGGAACTAATGGGGATCCATAATAAACCCCAGGAAGAGTAGCTGCTGCCTTGGCAGGAACTAATGGGGATCCATAATAAACCCCAGGAAGAGTAGCTGCTGCCTTGGCAGGAACTAATGGGGATCCATAATAAACCCCAGGAAGAGTAGCTGCTGCCTTGGCAGGAACTAATGGGGATCCATAATAAACCCCAGGAAGAGTAGCTGCTGCCTTGGCAGGAACTAATGGGGATCCATAATAAACCCCAGGAAGAGTAGCTGCTGCCTTGGCAGGAACTAATGGGGATCCATAATAAACCCCAGGAAGAGTAGCTGCTGCCTTGGCAGGAACTAATGGGGATCCATAATAAACCCCAGGAAGAGTAGCTGCTGCCTTGGCAGGAACTAATGGGGATCCATAATAAACCCCAGGAAGAGTAGCTGCTGCCTTGGCAGGAACTAATGGGGATCCATAATAAACCCCAGGAAGAGTAGCTGCTGCCTTGGCAGGAACTAATGGGGATCCATAATAAACCCCAGGAAGAGTAGCTGCTGCCTTGGCAGGAACTAATGGGGATCCATAATAAACCCCAGGAAGAGTAGCTGCTGCCTTGGCAGGAACTAATGGGGATCCATAATAAACCCCAGGAAGAGTAGCTGCTGCCTTGGCAGGAACTAATGGGGATCCATAATAAACCCCAGGAAGAGTAGCTGCTGCCTTGGCAGGAACTAATGGGGATCCATAATAAACCCCAGGAAGAGTAGCTGCTGCCTTGGCAGGAACTAATGGGGATCCATAATAAACCCCAGGAAGAGTAGCTGCTGCCTTGGCAGGAACTAATGGGGATCCATAATAAACCCCAGGAAGAGTAGCTGCTGCCTTGGCAGGAACTAATGGGGATCCATAATAAACCCCAGGAAGAGTAGCTGCTGCCTTGGCAGGAACTAATGGGGATCCATAATAAACCCCAGGAAGAGTAGCTGCTGCCTTGGCAGGAACTAATGGGGATCCATAATAAACCCCAGGAAGAGTAGCTGCTGCCTTGGCAGGAACTAATGGGGATCCATAATAAACCCCAGGAAGAGTAGCTGCTGCCTTGGCAGGAACTAATGGGGATCCATAATAAACCCCAGGAAGAGTAGCTGCTGCCTTGGCAGGAACTAATGGGGATCCATAATAAACCCCAGGAAGAGTAGCTGCTGCCTTGGCAGGAACTAATGGGGATCCATAATAAACCCCAGGAAGAGTAGCTGCTGCCTTGGCAGGAACTAATGGGGATCCATAATAAACCCCAGGAAGAGTAGCTGCTGCCTTGGCAGGAACTAATGGGGATCCATAATAAACCCCAGGAAGAGTAGCTGCTGCCTTGGCAGGAACTAATGGGGATCCATAATAAACCCCAGGAAGAGTAGCTGCTGCCTTGGCAGGAACTAATGGGGATCCATAATAAACCCCAGGAAGAGTAGCTGCTGCCTTGGCAGGAACTAATGGGGATCCATAATAAACCCCAGGAAGAGTAGCTGCTGCCTTGGCAGGAACTAATGGGGATCCATAATAAACCCCAGGAAGAGTAGCTGCTGCCTTGGCAGGAACTAATGGGGATCCATAATAAACCCCAGGAAGAGTAGCTGCTGCCTTGGCAGGAACTAATGGGGATCCATAATAAACCCCAGGAAGAGTAGCTGCTGCCTTGGCAGGAACTAATGGGGATCCATAATAAACCCCAGGAAGAGTAGCTGCTGCCTTGGCAGGAACTAATGGGGATCCATAATAAACCCCAGGAAGAGTAGCTGCTGCCTTGGCAGGAACTAATGGGGATCCATAATAAACCCCAGGAAGAGTAGCTGCTGCCTTGGCAGGAACTAATGGGGATCCATAATAAACCCCAGGAAGAGTAGCTGCTGCCTTGGCAGGAACTAATGGGGATCCATAATAAACCCCAGGAAGAGTAGCTGCTGCCTTGGCAGGAACTAATGGGGATCCATAATAAACCCCAGGAAGAGTAGCTGCTGCCTTGGCAGGAACTAATGGGGATCCATAATAAACCCCAGGAAGAGTAGCTGCTGCCTTGGCAGGAACTAATGGGGATCCATAATAAACCCCAGGAAGAGTAGCTGCTGCCTTGGCAGGAACTAATGGGGATCCATAATAAACCCCAGGAAGAGTAGCTGCTGCCTTGGCAGGAACTAATGGGGATCCATAATAAACCCCAGGAAGAGTAGCTGCTGCCTTGGCAGGAACTAATGGGGATCCATAATAAACCCCAGGAAGAGTAGCTGCTGCCTTGGCAGGAACTAATGGGGATCCATAATAAACCCCAGGAAGAGTAGCTGCTGCCTTGGCAGGAACTAATGGGGATCCATAATAAACCCCAGGAAGAGTAGCTGCTGCCTTGGCAGGAACTAATGGGGATCCATAATAAACCCCAGGAAGAGTAGCTGCTGCCTTGGCAGGAACTAATGGGGATCCATAATAAACCCCAGGAAGAGTAGCTGCTGCCTTGGCAGGAACTAATGGGGATCCATAATAAACCCCAGGAAGAGTAGCTGCTGCCTTGGCAGGAACTAATGGGGATCCATAATAAACCCCAGGAAGAGTAGCTGCTGCCTTGGCAGGAACTAATGGGGATCCATAATAAACCCCAGGAAGAGTAGCTGCTGCCTTGGCAGGAACTAATGGGGATCCATAATAAACCCCAGGAAGAGTAGCTGCTGCCTTGGCAGGAACTAATGGGGATCCATAATAAACCCCAGGAAGAGTAGCTGCTGCCTTGGCAGGAACTAATGGGGATCCATAATAAACCCCAGGAAGAGTAGCTGCTGCCTTGGCAGGAACTAATGGGGATCCATAATAAACCCCAGGAAGAGTAGCTGCTGCCTTGGCAGGAACTAATGGGGATCCATAATAAACCCCAGGAAGAGTAGCTGCTGCCTTGGCAGGAACTAATGGGGATCCATAATAAACCCCAGGAAGAGTAGCTGCTGCCTTGGCAGGAACTAATGGGGATCCATAATAAACCCCAGGAAGAGTAGCTGCTGCCTTGGCAGGAACTAATGGGGATCCATAATAAACCCCAGGAAGAGTAGCTGCTGCCTTGGCAGGAACTAATGGGGATCCATAATAAACCCCAGGAAGAGTAGCTGCTGCCTTGGCAGGAACTAATGGGGATCCATAATAAACCCCAGGAAGAGTAGCTGCTGCCTTGGCAGGAACTAATGGGGATCCATAATAAACCCCAGGAAGAGTAGCTGCTGCCTTGGCAGGAACTAATGGGGATCCATAATAAACCCCAGGAAGAGTAGCTGCTGCCTTGGCAGGAACTAATGGGGATCCATAATAAACCCCAGGAAGAGTAGCTGCTGCCTTGGCAGGAACTAATGGGGATCCATAATAAACCCCAGGAAGAGTAGCTGCTGCCTTGGCAGGAACTAATGGGGATCCATAATAAACCCCAGGAAGAGTAGCTGCTGCCTTGGCAGGAACTAATGGGGATCCATAATAAACCCCAGGAAGAGTAGCTGCTGCCTTGGCAGGAACTAATGGGGATCCATAATAAACCCCAGGAAGAGTAGCTGCTGCCTTGGCAGGAACTAATGGGGATCCATAATAAACCCCAGGAAGAGTAGCTGCTGCCTTGGCAGGAACTAATGGGGATCCATAATAAACCCCAGGAAGAGTAGCTGCTGCCTTGGCAGGAACTAATGGGGATCCATAATAAACCCCAGGAAGAGTAGCTGCTGCCTTGGCAGGAACTAATGGGGATCCATAATAAACCCCAGGAAGAGTAGCTGCTGCCTTGGCAGGAACTAATGGGGATCCATAATAAACCCCAGGAAGAGTAGCTGCTGCCTTGGCAGGAACTAATGGGGATCCATAATAAACCCCAGGAAGAGTAGCTGCTGCCTTGGCAGGAACTAATGGGGATCCATAATAAACCCCAGGAAGAGTAGCTGCTGCCTTGGCAGGAACTAATGGGGATCCATAATAAACCCCAGGAAGAGTAGCTGCTGCCTTGGCAGGAACTAATGGGGATCCATAATAAACCCCAGGAAGAGTAGCTGCTGCCTTGGCAGGAACTAATGGGGATCCATAATAAACCCCAGGAAGAGTAGCTGCTGCCTTGGCAGGAACTAATGGGGATCCATAATAAACCCCAGGAAGAGTAGCTGCTGCCTTGGCAGGAACTAATGGGGATCCATAATAAACCCCAGGAAGAGTAGCTGCTGCCTTGGCAGGAACTAATGGGGATCCATAATAAACCCCAGGAAGAGTAGCTGCTGCCTTGGCAGGAACTAATGGGGATCCATAATAAACCCCAGGAAGAGTAGCTGCTGCCTTGGCAGGAACTAATGGGGATCCATAATAAACCCCAGGAAGAGTAGCTGCTGCCTTGGCAGGAACTAATGGGGATCCATAATAAACCCCAGGAAGAGTAGCTGCTGCCTTGGCAGGAACTAATGGGGATCCATAATAAACCCCAGGAAGAGTAGCTGCTGCCTTGGCAGGAACTAATGGGGATCCATAATAAACCCCAGGAAGAGTAGCTGCTGCCTTGGCAGGAACTAATGGGGATCCATAATAAACCCCAGGAAGAGTAGCTGCTGCCTTGGCAGGAACTAATGGGGATCCATAATAAACCCCAGGAAGAGTAGCTGCTGCCTTGGCAGGAACTAATGGGGATCCATAATAAACCCCAGGAAGAGTAGCTGCTGCCTTGGCAGGAACTAATGGGGATCCATAATAAACCCCAGGAAGAGTAGCTGCTGCCTTGGCAGGAACTAATGGGGATCCATAATAAACCCCAGGAAGAGTAGCTGCTGCCTTGGCAGGAACTAATGGGGATCCATAATAAACCCCAGGAAGAGTAGCTGCTGCCTTGGCAGGAACTAATGGGGATCCATAATAAACCCCAGGAAGAGTAGCTGCTGCCTTGGCAGGAACTAATGGGGATCCATAATAAACCCCAGGAAGAGTAGCTGCTGCCTTGGCAGGAACTAATGGGGATCCATAATAAACCCCAGGAAGAGTAGCTGCTGCCTTGGCAGGAACTAATGGGGATCCATAATAAACCCCAGGAAGAGTAGCTGCTGCCTTGGCAGGAACTAATGGGGATCCATAATAAACCCCAGGAAGAGTAGCTGCTGCCTTGGCAGGAACTAATGGGGATCCATAATAAACCCCAGGAAGAGTAGCTGCTGCCTTGGCAGGAACTAATGGGGATCCATAATAAACCCCAGGAAGAGTAGCTGCTGCCTTGGCAGGAACTAATGGGGATCCATAATAAACCCCAGGAAGAGTAGCTGCTGCCTTGGCAGGAACTAATGGGGATCCATAATAAACCCCAGGAAGAGTAGCTGCTGCCTTGGCAGGAACTAATGGGGATCCATAATAAACCCCAGGAAGAGTAGCTGCTGCCTTGGCAGGAACTAATGGGGATCCATAATAAACCCCAGGAAGAGTAGCTGCTGCCTTGGCAGGAACTAATGGGGATCCATAATAAACCCCAGGAAGAGTAGCTGCTGCCTTGGCAGGAACTAATGGGGATCCATAATAAACCCCAGGAAGAGTAGCTGCTGCCTTGGCAGGAACTAATGGGGATCCATAATAAACCCCAGGAAGAGTAGCTGCTGCCTTGGCAGGAACTAATGGGGATCCATAATAAACCCCAGG
This sequence comes from Oncorhynchus keta, assembly GCF_023373465.1. NCBI lineage: Eukaryota > Metazoa > Chordata > Actinopteri > Salmoniformes > Salmonidae > Oncorhynchus > Oncorhynchus keta. The sequence continues at coordinate 46,282,068 of NC_068445.1, read as the reverse complement.
AAGAGTAGCTGCTGCCTTGGCAGGAACTAATGGGGATCCATAATAAACCCCAGGAAGAGTAGCTGCTGCCTTGGCAGGAACTAATGGGGATCCATAATAAACCCCAGGAAGAGTAGCTGCTGCCTTGGCAGGAACTAATGGGGATCCATAATAAACCCCAGGAAGAGTAGCTGCTGCCTTGGCAGGAACTAATGGGGATCCATAATAAACCCCAGGAAGAGTAGCTGCTGCCTTGGCAGGAACTAATGGGGATCCATAATAAACCCCAGGAAGAGTAGCTGCTGCCTTGGCAGGAACTAATGGGGATCCATAATAAACCCCAGGAAGAGTAGCTGCTGCCTTGGCAGGAACTAATGGGGATCCATAATAAACCCCAGGAAGAGTAGCTGCTGCCTTGGCAGGAACTAATGGGGATCCATAATAAACCCCAGGAAGAGTAGCTGCTGCCTTGGCAGGAACTAATGGGGATCCATAATAAACCCCAGGAAGAGTAGCTGCTGCCTTGGCAGGAACTAATGGGGATCCATAATAAACCCCAGGAAGAGTAGCTGCTGCCTTGGCAGGAACTAATGGGGATCCATAATAAACCCCAGGAAGAGTAGCTGCTGCCTTGGCAGGAACTAATGGGGATCCATAATAAACCCCAGGAAGAGTAGCTGCTGCCTTGGCAGGAACTAATGGGGATCCATAATAAACCCCAGGAAGAGTAGCTGCTGCCTTGGCAGGAACTAATGGGGATCCATAATAAACCCCAGGAAGAGTAGCTGCTGCCTTGGCAGGAACTAATGGGGATCCATAATAAACCCCAGGAAGAGTAGCTGCTGCCTTGGCAGGAACTAATGGGGATCCATAATAAACCCCAGGAAGAGTAGCTGCTGCCTTGGCAGGAACTAATGGGGATCCATAATAAACCCCAGGAAGAGTAGCTGCTGCCTTGGCAGGAACTAATGGGGATCCATAATAAACCCCAGGAAGAGTAGCTGCTGCCTTGGCAGGAACTAATGGGGATCCATAATAAACCCCAGGAAGAGTAGCTGCTGCCTTGGCAGGAACTAATGGGGATCCATAATAAACCCCAGGAAGAGTAGCTGCTGCCTTGGCAGGAACTAATGGGGATCCATAATAAACCCCAGGAAGAGTAGCTGCTGCCTTGGCAGGAACTAATGGGGATCCATAATAAACCCCAGGAAGAGTAGCTGCTGCCTTGGCAGGAACTAATGGGGATCCATAATAAACCCCAGGAAGAGTAGCTGCTGCCTTGGCAGGAACTAATGGGGATCCATAATAAACCCCAGGAAGAGTAGCTGCTGCCTTGGCAGGAACTAATGGGGATCCATAATAAACCCCAGGAAGAGTAGCTGCTGCCTTGGCAGGAACTAATGGGGATCCATAATAAACCCCAGGAAGAGTAGCTGCTGCCTTGGCAGGAACTAATGGGGATCCATAATAAACCCCAGGAAGAGTAGCTGCTGCCTTGGCAGGAACTAATGGGGATCCATAATAAACCCCAGGAAGAGTAGCTGCTGCCTTGGCAGGAACTAATGGGGATCCATAATAAACCCCAGGAAGAGTAGCTGCTGCCTTGGCAGGAACTAATGGGGATCCATAATAAACCCCAGGAAGAGTAGCTGCTGCCTTGGCAGGAACTAATGGGGATCCATAATAAACCCCAGGAAGAGTAGCTGCTGCCTTGGCAGGAACTAATGGGGATCCATAATAAACCCCAGGAAGAGTAGCTGCTGCCTTGGCAGGAACTAATGGGGATCCATAATAAACCCCAGGAAGAGTAGCTGCTGCCTTGGCAGGAACTAATGGGGATCCATAATAAACCCCAGGAAGAGTAGCTGCTGCCTTGGCAGGAACTAATGGGGATCCATAATAAACCCCAGGAAGAGTAGCTGCTGCCTTGGCAGGAACTAATGGGGATCCATAATAAACCCCAGGAAGAGTAGCTGCTGCCTTGGCAGGAACTAATGGGGATCCATAATAAACCCCAGGAAGAGTAGCTGCTGCCTTGGCAGGAACTAATGGGGATCCATAATAAACCCCAGGAAGAGTAGCTGCTGCCTTGGCAGGAACTAATGGGGATCCATAATAAACCCCAGGAAGAGTAGCTGCTGCCTTGGCAGGAACTAATGGGGATCCATAATAAACCCCAGGAAGAGTAGCTGCTGCCTTGGCAGGAACTAATGGGGATCCATAATAAACCCCAGGAAGAGTAGCTGCTGCCTTGGCAGGAACTAATGGGGATCCATAATAAACCCCAGGAAGAGTAGCTGCTGCCTTGGCAGGAACTAATGGGGATCCATAATAAACCCCAGGAAGAGTAGCTGCTGCCTTGGCAGGAACTAATGGGGATCCATAATAAACCCCAGGAAGAGTAGCTGCTGCCTTGGCAGGAACTAATGGGGATCCATAATAAACCCCAGGAAGAGTAGCTGCTGCCTTGGCAGGAACTAATGGGGATCCATAATAAACCCCAGGAAGAGTAGCTGCTGCCTTGGCAGGAACTAATGGGGATCCATAATAAACCCCAGGAAGAGTAGCTGCTGCCTTGGCAGGAACTAATGGGGATCCATAATAAACCCCAGGAAGAGTAGCTGCTGCCTTGGCAGGAACTAATGGGGATCCATAATAAACCCCAGGAAGAGTAGCTGCTGCCTTGGCAGGAACTAATGGGGATCCATAATAAACCCCAGGAAGAGTAGCTGCTGCCTTGGCAGGAACTAATGGGGATCCATAATAAACCCCAGGAAGAGTAGCTGCTGCCTTGGCAGGAACTAATGGGGATCCATAATAAACCCCAGGAAGAGTAGCTGCTGCCTTGGCAGGAACTAATGGGGATCCATAATAAACCCCAGGAAGAGTAGCTGCTGCCTTGGCAGGAACTAATGGGGATCCATAATAAACCCCAGGAAGAGTAGCTGCTGCCTTGGCAGGAACTAATGGGGATCCATAATAAACCCCAGGAAGAGTAGCTGCTGCCTTGGCAGGAACTAATGGGGATCCATAATAAACCCCAGGAAGAGTAGCTGCTGCCTTGGCAGGAACTAATGGGGATCCATAATAAACCCCAGGAAGAGTAGCTGCTGCCTTGGCAGGAACTAATGGGGATCCATAATAAACCCCAGGAAGAGTAGCTGCTGCCTTGGCAGGAACTAATGGGGATCCATAATAAACCCCAGGAAGAGTAGCTGCTGCCTTGGCAGGAACTAATGGGGATCCATAATAAACCCCAGGAAGAGTAGCTGCTGCCTTGGCAGGAACTAATGGGGATCCATAATAAACCCCAGGAAGAGTAGCTGCTGCCTTGGCAGGAACTAATGGGGATCCATAATAAACCCCAGGAAGAGTAGCTGCTGCCTTGGCAGGAACTAATGGGGATCCATAATAAACCCCAGGAAGAGTAGCTGCTGCCTTGGCAGGAACTAATGGGGATCCATAATAAACCCCAGGAAGAGTAGCTGCTGCCTTGGCAGGAACTAATGGGGATCCATAATAAACCCCAGGAAGAGTAGCTGCTGCCTTGGCAGGAACTAATGGGGATCCATAATAAACCCCAGGAAGAGTAGCTGCTGCCTTGGCAGGAACTAATGGGGATCCATAATAAACCCCAGGAAGAGTAGCTGCTGCCTTGGCAGGAACTAATGGGGATCCATAATAAACCCCAGGAAGAGTAGCTGCTGCCTTGGCAGGAACTAATGGGGATCCATAATAAACCCCAGGAAGAGTAGCTGCTGCCTTGGCAGGAACTAATGGGGATCCATAATAAACCCCAGGAAGAGTAGCTGCTGCCTTGGCAGGAACTAATGGGGATCCATAATAAACCCCAGGAAGAGTAGCTGCTGCCTTGGCAGGAACTAATGGGGATCCATAATAAACCCCAGGAAGAGTAGCTGCTGCCTTGGCAGGAACTAATGGGGATCCATAATAAACCCCAGGAAGAGTAGCTGCTGCCTTGGCAGGAACTAATGGGGATCCATAATAAACCCCAGGAAGAGTAGCTGCTGCCTTGGCAGGAACTAATGGGGATCCATAATAAACCCCAGGAAGAGTAGCTGCTGCCTTGGCAGGAACTAATGGGGATCCATAATAAACCCCAGGAAGAGTAGCTGCTGCCTTGGCAGGAACTAATGGGGATCCATAATAAACCCCAGGAAGAGTAGCTGCTGCCTTGGCAGGAACTAATGGGGATCCATAATAAACCCCAGGAAGAGTAGCTGCTGCCTTGGCAGGAACTAATGGGGATCCATAATAAACCCCAGGAAGAGTAGCTGCTGCCTTGGCAGGAACTAATGGGGATCCATAATAAACCCCAGGAAGAGTAGCTGCTGCCTTGGCAGGAACTAATGGGGATCCATAATAAACCCCAGGAAGAGTAGCTGCTGCCTTGGCAGGAACTAATGGGGATCCATAATAAACCCCAGGAAGAGTAGCTGCTGCCTTGGCAGGAACTAATGGGGATCCATAATAAACCCCAGGAAGAGTAGCTGCTGCCTTGGCAGGAACTAATGGGGATCCATAATAAACCCCAGGAAGAGTAGCTGCTGCCTTGGCAGGAACTAATGGGGATCCATAATAAACCCCAGGAAGAGTAGCTGCTGCCTTGGCAGGAACTAATGGGGATCCATAATAAACCCCAGGAAGAGTAGCTGCTGCCTTGGCAGGAACTAATGGGGATCCATAATAAACCCCAGGAAGAGTAGCTGCTGCCTTGGCAGGAACTAATGGGGATCCATAATAAACCCCAGGAAGAGTAGCTGCTGCCTTGGCAGGAACTAATGGGGATCCATAATAAACCCCAGGAAGAGTAGCTGCTGCCTTGGCAGGAACTAATGGGGATCCATAATAAACCCCAGGAAGAGTAGCTGCTGCCTTGGCAGGAACTAATGGGGATCCATAATAAACCCCAGGAAGAGTAGCTGCTGCCTTGGCAGGAACTAATGGGGATCCATAATAAACCCCAGGAAGAGTAGCTGCTGCCTTGGCAGGAACTAATGGGGATCCATAATAAACCCCAGGAAGAGTAGCTGCTGCCTTGGCAGGAACTAATGGGGATCCATAATAAACCCCAGGAAGAGTAGCTGCTGCCTTGGCAGGAACTAATGGGGATCCATAATAAACCCCAGGAAGAGTAGCTGCTGCCTTGGCAGGAACTAATGGGGATCCATAATAAACCCCAGGAAGAGTAGCTGCTGCCTTGGCAGGAACTAATGGGGATCCATAATAAACCCCAGGAAGAGTAGCTGCTGCCTTGGCAGGAACTAATGGGGATCCATAATAAACCCCAGGAAGAGTAGCTGCTGCCTTGGCAGGAACTAATGGGGATCCATAATAAACCCCAGGAAGAGTAGCTGCTGCCTTGGCAGGAACTAATGGGGATCCATAATAAACCCCAGGAAGAGTAGCTGCTGCCTTGGCAGGAACTAATGGGGATCCATAATAAACCCCAGGAAGAGTAGCTGCTGCCTTGGCAGGAACTAATGGGGATCCATAATAAACCCCAGGAAGAGTAGCTGCTGCCTTGGCAGGAACTAATGGGGATCCATAATAAACCCCAGGAAGAGTAGCTGCTGCCTTGGCAGGAACTAATGGGGATCCATAATAAACCCCAGGAAGAGTAGCTGCTGCCTTGGCAGGAACTAATGGGGATCCATAATAAACCCCAGGAAGAGTAGCTGCTGCCTTGGCAGGAACTAATGGGGATCCATAATAAACCCCAGGAAGAGTAGCTGCTGCCTTGGCAGGAACTAATGGGGATCCATAATAAACCCCAGGAAGAGTAGCTGCTGCCTTGGCAGGAACTAATGGGGATCCATAATAAACCCCAGGTAGAGCAGCTGCTGCCTTGGCAGGAACTAATGGGGATCCATAATAAACCCCAGGTAGAGCAGCTGCTGCCTTGGCAGGAACTAATGGGGGTCTATAATAAATACAAATATAAAAGCAAGAAGAAACTAATTTTCTGTTGTTCCCTTCAAAATAACCAGTAATTATATTACAGTAATTATATTACAGTAATTATGTTACAGTAATTATAGTACAGTAATTATGTTACAGCAATTATT
>NC_068445.1:46272220-46275900 GCF_023373465.1 Oncorhynchus keta | reverse complement strand
AATTATATTACAGTCATTATATTACAGTAATTATGCTACAGTAATTATATTACAGTCATTATGTTGCAGTAATTATATTACAGTCATTATATTACAGTAATTATGTTAACATAATTATATTACAGTAATTATGTTAAAATAATTATATTACAGTCATTATATTACAGTCATTATGTTACAGTCATTATATTACAGTAATTATGTTACAGTCATTATATTACAGTAATTATGTTACAGTAATTATGTTACAGTAATTATATTACAGTCATTATGTTACAGTAATTATATTACAGTAATTATATTACAGTAATTATGTTATAATATTCATGTTACAGTAAAAGAGAAATTGAAGTGATCTCTTGGGAGCATCCTGTGCTTGACGGAAAAACAACACATTCATCAAAATGTTTTAGTGAGCCTGTCAGGAGCGCTCAGATGACTCATCAAAATGTTTTAGTGAGCCTGTCAGGAGCGCTCAGATGACTCATCAAAATGTTTTAGTGAGCCTGTCAGGAGCGCTCAGATGACTCATCAAAATGTTTTAGTGAGCCTGTCAGGAGCGCTCAGATGACTCATCAAAATGTTTTAGTGAGCCTGTCAGGAGCGCTCAGATGACTCATCAAAATGTTTTAGTGAGCCTGTCAGGAGCGCTCAGATGACTCATCAAAATGTTTTAGTGAGCCTGTCAGGAGCGCTCAGATGACTCATCAAAATGTTTTAGTGAGCCTGTCAGGAGCGCTCAGATGACTCATCAAAATGTTTTAGTGAGCCTGTCAGGAGCGCTCAGATGACTCATCAAAATGTTTTAGTGAGCCTGTCAGGAGCGCTCAGATGACTCATCAAAATGTTTTAGTGAGCCTGTCAGGAGCGCTCAGATGACTCATCAAAATGTTTTAGTGAGCCTGTCAGGAGCGCTCAGATGACTCATCAAAATGTTTTAGTGAGCCTGTCAGGAGCGCTCAGATGACTCATCAAAATGTTTTAGTGAGCCTGTCAGGAGCGCTCAGATGACTCATCAAAATGTTTTAGTGAGCCTGTCAGGAGCGCTCAGATGACTCATCAAAATGTTTTAGTGAGCCTGTCAGGAGCGCTCAGATGACTCATCAAAATCCTGAGAGAATCTCCGTTCTATTCTCAGCTAGTTTAACCGGGAACCATGTGAAATGTAGAGATTCTGATGGGAAAACAGAAGTATAGAGATAATCAAAGGGATATAGAGTATAAGTAGGATGAGGCCTGCTAGATAGGGTACACCTAATGTATCTTTGACAACGACTGAACATTTATTGAGGTGAGGTGCTGACTTGTTGCACGCTCGACAACCGCTGTGTTTATTATTATCTGACCCTGCTGGTCATCTATGAACATTTGAACATCTTGGCCATGTACTGTTATAATCTCCACCCGGCACAGCCAGAAGAGGACTGGCCACCCCTCATAGCCTGGTTCCTCTCTAGGTTTCTTCCTAGGTTTTGGCCTTTCTAGGGAGTTTTTCCTAGCCACTGTGCTTCTACACCTGCATTGCTTGCTGTTTGGGGTTTTTGGCTGGGTTTCTGTACAGCACTTTGAGATATCAGCTGATGTAAGAAGGGCTTTATAAATACATTTGATTTGATATTGTAATTTATTTATTTGGGGGGGGGGGGCGCATTTTCACAGTCTCAGAGAAAATGTTAGACATTTACTATTCATGTGATCTCAAGATTTCACCATCTGCTATTGGGATGACACAAAATCTGTTTCTAAAATGAACACCAGTCATTTTGAACATGACTCTTTTAGTAAAATCTGAAACTATACCGTGCTGTACAAGGCCCTTCAACTGTAGCTCCGACTGTTTTCACTGTGTGTGTGTGTGTGTGTGTGTGTGTGTGTGTGTGTGTGTGTGTGTGTGTGTGTGTGTGTGTGTGTGTGTGTGTGTGTGTGTGTGTGTGTGTGTGTGTGTGTGTGTGTGTGTGTGTGTGTGTGTGTGTGTCACCACCACCAGACTAGCGTGGGTGTCACCGGAGGCACAGACAGGCCAAGCAGCTGGAGGATAGACAACAACCGCTCTCCTTGCTTGACTGTGATTCGTGGGAATGGATGATAAGTGATGCTTGGGTTGACTCATAACTACACCCTTCCACGTGGCTATATCCCCGGGGAAGGGCGGTTTTAGTGTCCTGATGTACTGTAAATATACTCTATCACATCTATAGGCTACATTGAGGTTTTTTTAGTTCATAATTTGTATCTGCCGTTAGTGCGTAGCGTCGGCTTTAGGGCATAACTGCAGCGCGTCAACTGCAAAATGATTTTAGGGCAGAAAAAGTTACCGTCGATCCACTGAGGCAACAAGGACAACGTCGGAGTTGAATTCAATAAGAGAAAAGCTGCATAAGGAGAGTATCAAGGCACAAGGCGAGACCCAAATGAAGACACAGGAGGCGGATGGTTGGAGTCTTACAATGTTTATTCATCCAAAAGAGGAAGGCAAGAGAACGGTCGTGGACCGGCAAAAAGGTCCAAACCAGATCAGAGTCCAGGAGGTAGAGTGGCAGACAGGCTTGAGGTCAGGCCAGGCAGAATGGTCAGGCAGGCAGGTACAGAGTGGCAGACAGGCTTGAGGTCAGGCCAGGCAGAATGGTCAGGCAGGCAGGTACAGAGTGGCAGACAGGCTTGAGGTCAGGCCAGGCAGAATGGTCAGGCAGGCAGGTACAGAGTGGCAGACAGGCTCGAGGTCAGGGCAGGCAGAATGGTCAGACAGGCTGGAGGTCAGGGCAGGCAGAATGGTCAGGCGGGCAGGTACAGAGTGGCAGACAGGCTGGAGGTCAGGGCAGGCAGAATGGTCAGGCGGGCAGGTACAGAGTGACAGACAGGCTGGAGGTCAGGGCAGGCAGAATGGTCAGGCGGGCAGGTACAGAGTGGCAGACAGGCACGAAGGTCAAGGCAGGCAGAATGGTCAGGCAGGCAGGTACAGAGTGACAGACAGGCTCGAAGGTCAAGGCAGGCAGAATGGTCAGGCAGGTGGGTACAGAGCGGCATAAACAGGCAAGATTCAAAACCGGGAGGACTAGGAGAAAGGAGAATAGCAAAAAGCAGGAGAACGGGGAAAACCGGTGGTTGACTTGGAAACATACAAGACGAACTGGCACGGAGAGACAGGAAACACAGGGATAAATACACTGGCACGGAGAGACAGGAAACACAGGGATAAATACACTGGGGAAAATAAGCGACACCTGGAGGGGGTGGAGACGATAACAAGGACAGGTGAAACAGATCAGAGCATGACGGAGAGTTGACATTAAAGAGAAGGGAGGGCCAGTAATGTTTGGCAAAGATTAGGTGTAGTTAGAGGATGACAGCAGTGCTGACTATGTTATGAAGTGGTATGAGGATGATAGCAGTGCTGACTATGTTATGAAGTGTTATGAGGATGACAGCAGTGCTGACTATGTTATGAAGTGGTATGAGGATGACAGCAGTGCTGACTATGTTATGAAGTGGTATGAGGATGACAGCAGTGCTGACTATGTTATGAAGTGGTATGAGGATGACAGCAGTGCTGACTATGTTATGAAGTGGTATGAGGATGACAGCAGTGCTGACTATGTTATGAAGTGGTATGAGGATGACAGCAGTGCTGACTATGTTATGAAGTGTTATGAGGATGACAGCAGTGCTGACTATGTTATGAA
>NC_068445.1:46247220-46267220 GCF_023373465.1 Oncorhynchus keta | reverse complement strand
TGTTTTAGCCCACACAACATGTCGCCCTGTTGCCTAGCTACAGTAGAACCAGATGAACAACATGAGGGGGGGGGTGGTGCCCAGAATTGGCCAGCTACTGTTGTGCTTTCTTGTCCTACCTGTTCCACGATGAGAAGGTTCTAGCTAGGATATCCCACTTGTAGGATATGGTGGTCTGGTTGATCAGGTCCCGGCCTCCCATTATCAGGTCCCAGCCTCCCATGACAGTTATACATTTACATTACATTTAAGTCATTTAGCAGACGCTCTTATCCAGAGCGACTTACAAATTATGCCGATTTATTTACAAGTTAATTACTATTTTCTTTTTGAAAGCATTTAAAAACATCATCTATGAATTTTATACTGTAATATATATATGTGTATACCAATATATTTACCAATCACAAGTGTGGCGCTGCCCCTGTCTCAGCGACAGACAGAAATAGTGCGTAGAACAGCCCTTAAGTTCCAGACAAGAAAAAACTAGGAAGCTTTAAGGACAGTGTAAATAAGTTCGCCTTATCCAATCCCATGGCCTCTGTCTAAAGGGCAAATGTTATTTTTCCTGCGAGAGAACGGTTTACATTAGAGCACATGTCATAATGTTCCATTATTCGTTCTCTAGCATCTTAGAGAGACTCCAGAGAAACAGGTTGAGTCGGATGATTCTTTTCAGGTGAAAAATTATTTTATTTTATATATTATATATTATTATTATTATTATTATTATTTTATATAATATTTTATATTTTTATATTTCATGCCAATATTTACAACTTTCCATGTTCACGTATTAAATAATTTAAAAACATCCTTAGATTTCTCCTTCTATTTATGTCATATTACGAACGGCATGTTTATGAAAGGACAACAGTGATTTCATCCCTCACGTTCATTCTGATGAGAAATGATCATAGTAAGGGAAACCATATTTCAAACAGTGAAGCGCCGACATGGACAGAACGGCTTAAAGTCATGTGTCATGAGATTCTACATCTAGATATATGTGTGTGTGTGTGTGTGTGTGTGTGTGTGTGTGTGTGTGTGTGTGTGTGTGTGTGTGTGTGTGTGTGTGTGTGTGTCACTAACTGTAAGCCACTCAAATATTCAGAGTGTTTGATAGTCAGGATTGCAGGTGTGATTGCAGTGTACAGTACAGTGAAAGTGTTAGGATCCTAGCACCGACATGCAGGACTAATCTAAAGAGAGTAGAAATCTGTCATGTTTTATCAATGCTCAAGGTGAGACGCCATCTTAACCATCTTATCGTCTGCTAAATGAAACCAACCTGTAAATGTGAAACATTTCTGTGAGATACGCACAGCCAGACTGTTCCATACTATACAGGATTTGTTTCCGGATTAGAACCTGGCTCTCATCTCCCAGCCATGAGTCTGAGTCTTATTGAAGAGGTGTGTGTTATTTCTGCCTGGATGCTAAAGCCACGCTATCTGCAAGACCCGTGGCAGTGAGGACTGCTGACGCGGGACCACGGTGAAGGTAAAGGCTATATGGGAATCCAATGGATTCTATCTGAACAGGGTGGGATTTATACAAGCAGATTTGTGCCAAAACAAATACACATAAAAACATTAAAATATATAAATATATATATATATATATATATATATAGAATATAGTATATTTTTATTTTTTATTTCATATGGTATATATAGTAATTTATTTCAATTGCATTTCTTTAAAAATAATGTATGACACACACAGCATTTCAACAATAGACGACCACAACAGAAATACATATCTTTAATGAAATATCTTTTCAAAGTGGTGAAATAACACAATAGAGGATATTTATTTTTTATTTTTTAATATTTATTATTTCACCAAACCATGATTACTAAAATATAAATAACCTTGTTTAACTAGAAATAAAATGAGAGATAAATTGCAGCGTATTTGTTGAGATAAAATAGTTTAGTGCAAGAAGGGTCCTGGTTGCTATTTGCTTAAGTATTTCATTAACTATTTAGCAGTTTTATGACTTGGGGGTAGAAGCTGTTCAGGGTCCTGTTGGTTCCAGACTTGGTGCATCGGTACCGCTTGCCGTACGCTACCAGAGAGAACAATGCATAACTTGGGTGGCTGAAGTCTGACAATTCGTAGGGCCTTCTTCTGACACCGCCTGGTATAGAGGTCCTGGATGGCAGGGATCTGGGGCGCCAGTGATGTACTGGGCGGTCCTTACTACACTCTGTAGCGCCTTGCGGTCGGATGCCAAGCTGTTGCCATACCAAATGGTGATGCAGGCCAGGTCTCTGACCTCCTTCCTATAGGCTGTCTCATCGTTGTCAGTGATCAGGTACCACTGTTGAGTCATCAGCAAATTGAATGATGGTGTAGAAGTCGTGCTTGGCCACGCAGTCGTGGGTGAACAGGGAGTACAGGAGGGGACTAAGCACGCACCCCTGAGGGGCCCCAGTGTTGAGGATCAGCATGGCAGATGTGTTGTTGCCTATCCTTACCACCTGGGGGCGGCCCGTCAGGAAGTCCAGGATACAGGTGCAGAGGGAGGTGTCCAGACCCTGGGTCCTTAGCTTAGTAATGAGCTTTGTGGGCATTATGGTGTGGAACGCTGAGCTGTAGTCGATGAACAGCATTATCACATAGGTGTCCCTCTTGTCCAGGTGGGAAAGGGCAGTGTGAAGTGCAATAGAGATCGCATCATCTGTGGATCTATTGGGGTGGTATGCAAAATGGAGTGGGTACAGGGCTTTCAAAAAGCATTTCATGGCTACAGGTGTGATTGCTATGGGGCGATAGTCATTTAGACTTGTTACCTTGGCATTTTTGGGGCACAGGGAATATAGTGGTGTGCTTGAAACATGGGAGAAGTTGAAAATGTCAGTGAAGACACTTGCCTGATGGTCAGCGCATGCTTTGAGTATGCATCCTGGTAAGGCTGCGGCATTGTGAATGTTAAACTGTTTAAAGATCTTGTTGTCCGGAACAGCTGGTGCTCTCACGCATGGTTCAATGTTGTTTGCCTCGAAGCGAGCACGTGGGGACAACTTTGTCGATGTGCTTATTAATGAATTATTATTATTAATTATGAATTATTATTAATGAAGCTGGTGACTGATATGGTAAAGTCCTCAATGCCATCGGAAGAATCCCAGAACATATTCCAGTTTGTTAGCGAAACAGTACTGCAGCATTGCAGCCGTTTCAATGGACCGCTTCTGTATCGAGCGCCTCACTGTTACTTCCTGTTAGATTGTTTTTGGCTTGTAAGCAGGAATCAGGAGAATAGAGATATGGTCAGATTTGCCAAAATAGAGTGCAAGGGAACCCCCCCACAAATTAGGAAAATTGGCCCGAATCTTGTTATACGGATGCTGTACCAGAGGGGTGGCGGAGGGCTTTCTCTAGCTCTCCTTCCAAAGACAGGGGGGGGCTTTCTCTAGCTCTCCTTCCAAAAGACAGGGGTGGCGGAGGGCCTTCTCTAGCTCTCCTTCCAAAAGACGGGGGGGGCTTTCTCTAGCTCTCCTTCCAAAGACAGGGGGGCTTTCTCTAGCTCTCCTTCCAAAAGACAGGGGGCTTTCTCTAGCTCTCCTTCCAAAAGACAGGGGGCTTTCTCTAGCTCTCCTTCCAAAAGACGGGGGGCGGAGGGCCTTCTCTAGCTCTCCTTCCAAAAGACAGGGGGGCGGGGCTTTCTCTAGCTCTCCTTCCAAAAGACGGGGGGCTTTCTCTAGCTCTCCTTCCAAAAGACATTTACATTTACATTTACATTTAAGTCATTTAGCAGACGCTCTTATCCAGAGCGACTTACAAATTGGTGCATACACCTTATGACAACCAGTGGAACAGCCACTTGCATCTAAATCTTGTTGGGGGAGAAGGATTACCTACCTAAGACAGGGGGGCTTTCTCTAGCTCTCCTTCCAAAAGACAGGGGGCTTTCTCTGGCTCTCCTTCCAAAAGACGGGGGGGCTTTCTCTAGCTCTCCTTCCAAAAGACAGGGGTGGCGGAGGGCCTTCTCTAGCTCTCCTTCCAAAAGACGGGGGGCTTTCTCTAGCTCTCCTTCCAAAAGACAGGGGGGCTTTCTCTAGCTCTCCTTCCAAAAGACAGGGGGCTTTCTCTAGCTCTCCTTCCAAAAGACAGGGGGGCTTTCTCTAGCTCTCCTTCCAAAAGACGGGGGGCGGAGGGCCTTCTCTAGCTCTCCTTCCAAAAGACAGGGGGGCGGGGCTTTCTTAGCTCTCCTTCCAAAAGACGGGGGGGGCTTTCTCTAGCTCTCCTTCCAAAAGACAGGGGGCTTTCTCTAGCTCTCCTTCCAAAAGACAGGGGGCTTTCTCTGGCTCTCCTTCCAAAAGACGGGGGGTGGCGGAGGGCCTTCTCTAGCTCTCCTTCCAAAAGACAGGGGGGCTTTCTCTAGCTCTCCTTCCAAAAGACAGGGGGGCTTTCTCTAGCTCTCCTTCCAAAAGACAGGGGGGCTTTCTCTAGCTCTCCTTCCAAAAGACGGGGGGCGGAGGGCCTTCTCTAGCTCTCCTTCCAAAAGACAGGGGGGCGGGGCTTTCTCTAGCTCTCCTTCCAAAAGACGGGGGGGCTTTCTCTAGCTCTCCTTCCAAAAAGACATTTACATTTACATTTACATTTAAGTCATTTAGCAGACGCTCTTATCCAGAGCGACTTACAAATTGGTGCATACACCTTATGACAACCAGTGGAACAGCCACTTGCATCTAAATCTTGTTGGGGGAGAAGGATTACCTACCTAAGACAGGGGGGCTTTCTCTAGCTCTCCTTCCAAAAGACAGGGGGCTTTCTCTGGCTCTCCTTCCAAAAGACGGGGGGGCTTTCTCTAGCTCTCCTTCCAAAAGACAGGGGTGGCGGAGGGCCTTCTCTAGCTCTCCTTCCAAAAGCTCTCCTTCCAAAAGACAGGGGGGCTTTCTCTAGCTCTCCTTCCAAAAGACAGGGGGCTTTCTCTAGCTCTCCTTCCAAAAGACAGGGGGGCTCCTTCCAAAAGACGGGGGGGGCGGAGGGCCTTCTCTAGCTCTCCTTCCAAAAGACAGGGGGGCGGGGCTTTCTCTAGGGGGCTTTCTAGCTCTCCTTCCAAAAGACAGGGGGCTTTCTCTAGCTCTCCTTCCAAAAGACAGGGGGGCTTTCTCTGGCTCTCCTTCCAAAAGACGGGGGGTGGCGGAGGGCCTTCTCTAGCTCTCCTTCCAAAAGACAGGGGGGCTTTCTCTAGCTCTCCTTCCAAAAGACAGGGGGCTTTCTCTAGCTCTCCTTCCAAAAGACAGGGGGCTTTCTCTGGCTCTCCTTCCAAAAGACAGGGGGGCTTTCTAGCTCTCCTTCCAAAAGACAGGGGGCTTTCTCTGGCTCTCCTTCCAAAAGACGGGGGGTGGCGGAGGGCCTTCTCTAGCTCTCCTTCCAAAAGACAGGGGGGCTTTCTCTGGCTCTCCTTCCAAAAGACAGGGGGCTTTCTCTGGCTCTCCTTCCAAAAGACAGGGGGCTTTCTCTGGCTCTCCTTCCAAAAGACAGGGGGTGGGCTTTCTCTGGCTCTCCTTCCAAAAGACCGGGGGGCTTTCTCTGGCTCTCCTTCCAAAAGACGGGGGGGCTTTCTCTAGCTCTCCTTCCAAAAGACAGGGGGGGGAGGGCCTTCTCTAGCTCTCCTTCCAAAAGACGGGGGGGCTTTCTCTAGCTCTCCTTCCAAAAGACAGGGGGGCTTTCTCTAGCTCTCCTTCCAAAAGACAGGGGGCTTTCTCTAGCTCTCCTTCCAAAAGACAGGGGGGCTTTCTCTAGCTCTCCTTCCAAAAGACGGGGGGCGGAGGGCCTTCTCTAGCTCTCCTTCCAAAAGACAGGGGGGGGGCTTTCTCTAGCTCTCCTTCCAAAAGACGGGGGGCTTTCTCTAGCTCTCCTTCCAAAAGACAGGGGGGCTTTCTCTAGCTCTCCTTCCAAAAGACAGGGGGCTTTCTCTGGCTCTCCTTCCAAAAGACGGGGGGTGGCGGAGGGCCTTCTCTAGCTCTCCTTCCAAAAGACAGGGGGCTTTCTCTAGCTCTCCTTCCAAAAGACAGGGGGCTTTCTCTAGCTCTCCTTCCAAAAGACAGGGGGCTTTCTCTGGCTCTCCTTCCAAAAGACAGGGGGCTTTCTCTAGCTCTCCTTCCAAAAGAAGGGGGGCTTTCTCTGGCTCTCCTTCCAAAAGACGGGGGGTGGCGGAGGGCCTTCTCTAGCTCTCCTTCCAAAAGACAGGGGGCTTTCTCTGGCTCTCCTTCCAAAAGACAGGGGGGCTTTCTCTGGCTCTCCTTCCAAAAGACAGGGGGGCTTTCTCTGGCTCTCCTTCCAAAAGACAGGGGGGTGGGCTTTCTCTGGCTCTCCTTCCAAAAGAAGGGGCTTTCTCTGGCTCTCCTTCCAAAAGACGGGGGGCTTTCTCTAGCTCTCCTTCCAAAAGACAGGGGGGCTTTCTCTGGCTCTCCTTCTAAAAGACAGGGGGGCTTTCTCTGGCTCTCCTTCTAAAAGACCTTCTCTAAGTAAGGTTTTAGTTATAGTTGTAGGCAGGGGGCTTTCTCTGGCTCTCCTTCCAAAAGACAGGGGGGCTTTCTCTGGCTCTCCTTCCAAAAGACAGGGGGGCTTTCTCTAGCTCTCCTTCCAAAAGACAGGGGGCTTTCTCTGGCTCTCCTTCCAAAAGACAGGGGGCTTTCTCTAGCTCTCCTTCCAAAAGACAGGGGGGCTTTCTCTAGCTCTCCTTCCAAAGACGGGGGGCTTTCTCTAGCTCTCCTTCCAAAAGACGGGGGGCTTTCTCTAGCTCTCCTTCCAAAAGACAGGGGGGGCTTTCTCTGGCTCTCCTTCTAAAAGACAGGGGGGGGGGGGCTTTCTCTGGCTCTCCTTCTAAAAGACCTTCTCTAAGTAAGGTTTTAGTTATAGTTGTAGGCGGGGGGGGGCGAAGGGCCTTCTCTAGCTCTCCTTCCAAAAGACGGGGGGCTCTCTCTAGCTCTCCTACTCTAGTAAGGTTTTAGTTATAGTTGTAGGCTTGACAGAGCAGCTGCAAAACACATGAACCACACACACACAGAATCACACACAGGCACACACTGTATGTCTCGGAGAAGAAATGGGAATCAGTTCTTCTCCTGTTCTTGTAGAAGACTCAGGTTTTGATCTGGATTACTGTGACTTCCTGTGACTTCCTGCAACCTTTCAAAGACTAAATGCATCTACTCCAATCTGTGAACGTTATGAAAAAACAAGAGGGCAAACAACACACAGCATGGTGAAAAGGAAGCATCATTGTGTGTGTGTGTGTGTGTGTGTGTGTGTGTGTGTACACTCTGGCAGCTATTTAACCACGCCTCCCAGGCAACAGCAGTCTGAGAGCTGACACTGCTCTTCACACTGTAAATTATTGAGTGCACACAGAAGCGTAGGAAGCGAGATATAGAGGGAAGGAGAAAAAAAAGGAAGATGGGAGATGGGCGGGGGTTGTTTACAGGAGAATAGGAGAACTGGGAACCAAAATGGTATAGCACTACTGCAGTACTACTATAGTACTGAGAACCAACTAGCAGCTAGCCTGACTGTTCACTACCCCTGTGTTCCGGGGGGGTGGGTACACACCCTGGGGTTGTGTGGATTACTGTCGCCCCTCTGGAGGTATTCCCCGTTCACATCTGGAGCTTCTCCTCTTCTCCTCCGCTCATCTCCCTGTGTTTCTCTCCGTGTCGACATTAAACTTTCAGGTGGCTTGGGCCGAGGGCCTGGTGTGACTGCTGTTAAACACGGGTCTGCCTCGTAGAGTGATGCATGCTGTCGCAGCTGGAAGGCAGCCATGGGCAACGGCATGTCAGAGACATCGGACTCCGGGTCTCCTGGTGCCACGGTGGCAGATACAAGTGTTCACCCAGCAAACATGTCCACATTGGCACGATGTGGGCCCAATGCAGGCTAAAATATTGACCCCATGTAGGCTGCCCACATTTTCCTTTGGTCATCGGCTCCACATTGGCCCCCCCAAGGCATTTTCCCAATGTGGGCAGCTCATACCTGGTGAGGGCAACGCACACATCTTTTCCCAGCAAACATGTCCACATTGGCACGATGTGGGCCCAATGCGGGCTAAAATATTGACCCCATGTAGGCTGCCCACATTTTCCTTTGGTCATCGGCTCCACATTGGCCCCCCCAAGGCATTTTCCCAATGTGGGCAGCTCATACCTGGTGAGGGCAACGCACACATCTTTTCCCAGCAAACATGTCCACATTGGCACGATGTGGGCCCAATGCGGGCTAAAATATTGACCCCATGTAGGCTGCCCACATTTTCCTTTGGTCATCGGCTCCACATTGGCCCCCCCAAGGCATTTTCCCAATGTGGGCAGCTCATACCTGGTGAGGGCAACGCACACATCTTTTCCCAGCAAACATGTCCACATTGGCACGATGTGGGCCCAGTGCAGGCTAAAATATTGCCCACTTTGGGTTGATGCACCGATGCTATTTAATAGGAATTTATTTATTTAAAAAAAATGTAATAGAATTTAATTTTGCTCTGACAATGGAATCTGCTGCTATTTTTATTATCCATGGAACCTCTGGCACAGGCAATGCATCAATCAATAGAAATGACACAAAGTTCCCTAAAATCCGCAGACTTCCTCCCCCCCCCCCCTAAAATACCCTTAATCTCATTATATATTTGACAATATTTAAGATTTCCACGACGATGTATCTCAATCGCTCCCAAACACAATGAAGATCATATGGATAAATTCAGCTTCGAGAGGCAGAGAACAATAGTGGTCCTAAAACGGAACCTTGAGGAACACCGAAATTTGAACTGATAAATGTTTAACGGATAAAATCTAAACCAGGCAAGAACTTCTCTGTGTAGACCAATTAGGGTTTTCAACCTCTCCGAAATAATGTGGTGGTCGATGGTGTCAAAAGCAGTCTAGGAGCACGAGGACAGACGCAGAGCCTCGGTCTGACGCCATTATTAAAAGGTCATTTACCACCTTCAAGAGCGCGGTCTCGGTACTATGATGGGGTCTAAAACCAGACTGGAGCATTTCGCATGAAGACATGAATTGTCTTCAGGAAGGCAGCTTCATCAATAAGTGCTTCAATGACGTCATCCCCACAGTGACAGTACATGCTTACTCCAACCAGAAGCCATGGATTACAGGCAACATCCACACTGAGCCAAAGGGTAGAGCTGCCGCTTTTAAGTAACGGGACTCTAACCCGGACACTTATAAGAAATCCTGCTATGCCCTCCGACGAACCATCAAATAGGCAAAGCGTCAATACAGTACTAAGATTGAATCCTCCTACACAGGCTCCGACGCTCATTGGATGTGGCAGAACTATTATGTACTACAAAGGGAAGCCCAGCCGTGAGCTTCTCAGTGACACGAGCTAAATTACTTCTATGCACGCTTTGAGGCAAGCAACACTGAAGCATGCATGAGAGCACCAGCTGTTCCAGACGACTATCTGATGACGCTCTCTGTAACTGATGTGAGTAAGACCTTGAAACAGGTCAAAATTCACAAGGCCACAGGGCCAGACAGATTACCAGGATGTGTACTCAGCGCAAGTGCTGACCATCTGCCAAGTTTCTTCACTAACATTTTCAACCTGTCCCTGACCGAGTCTGTAATACCTACATGTTTCAAGCAGACCACCATAGTCCCTGTGCCCAAGAATACCAAGGTAACATGCCTAGATGACTACCGACCCATAGCACTCATGTCTGTAGCGATGAAGTGTTTTGAAAGGCGGGTCATGGCTCACATCAACACAATCATGCCAGAAACCCTAGACCCATTCCAATTTGCATATCGCCCTAGTCATTTTTGCAATGACCAGTGAAATATACCTGCTGGAGCACGTGCTACAGGCGGGTGTTGCTATGGTGACCAGTGAACTGAGATAAGGCAGAGCTCTACCTAGCAAAGACTTATAGATGACCTGGAGCCAGTGGGTTTGGCAACGAATATTTAGCAAGGACCATTCAATGAGAGCATACAGGTCTCAGTGGTGGGTTGTATATGGGGCTTTGGTGACAAAACAGATGGCTGCATCCAGTTTGCTGAGTAGAGTGTTGGAGGCTAAATGACATCGCAGAAGTCAAGGATAAGTAGGATAGTCAGTTTTACGAGGGTATGTTTGGCAGCATGAGTGAAGGGAGGCTTTGTTGCGAAATAGGAAGCCGATTCTAGATTTAACTTTGGATTGGAGATGCTTAATGTGAGTCTGGAAGGAGTGTTTACAGTCTAGCCAGACACCTAGGTATTTATAGTTGGCCACATATTCTAAGTCAGAACCATTCAGAGTAGTGATGCTAGGCGGGTGGGCGGGTGTGGGCAGCGATCAGTTGAAGAGCATGCATTTCATTTTACTAGCATTTAAGAGCAGTTGGAGGCCACGGAAGGAGTGTTGTATGGCGTTGAAGCTCGTTTGGAGGTTTGTTAACAGTGTCCAAAGAAGGGCTAGATTTATATAGAATGGTGTCGTCTGCATAGAGGTGGATCAAAGAATCACCCTCAGCAAGGGCGACATCATTGATATATACAGAGAAAAGAGTCGGTCCGAGAAATGAACCCTGTGGCACCCCCATAGAGACTGCCAGAGGTCCGGAAAACAGGCCCTCCGATTTGACACACTGAACTCTATCTGAGAAGTAGTTAGTAAACCAGGCGAGGCAGTCATTAGAGAAACGAAGGCTGTTGAGTCTGCCAATAAAAATACGGTGATTGACAGAGTCAAAAGTCTTGGCCAGGTCGATGAAGATGGCTGCACAGTACTGTCTTTTATCGATGGCGGTTATGATATCGTTTAGGACCTTGAGCGTGGCTGTGGTGCACCCGTGACCTGCTCGGAAACCAGATTGGATAGCGGAGAAGGTACGGTGGGATTCAAAATGTTTGGTGATCTGTTGGTTCACTTGGCTTTCGAAGACCTTAGAAAGGCAGGGGCAGGATGGATATAGGTCTGTAGCAGTTTGGGTCTAGAGTGTCTCCCCCTCTTCAAAGGTATGCGAGTGGTGCGGAGCTGTTGGCCGTGGTTGGGGTAGCCACCTTTATTTAACCAGGTAGGCTAGTTGACAACAACTTCTCATTTGCAACATCGACCTGGCCAAGATAAAGCAAAGCAGTTCGACACATACAACAACACAGAGTTACACATGGAATAAACAAACATACAGTCAATAATACAGTGGAACAAAATACAACAAAAGGTTTTATATACAGTGAGTGCAAATTAGGTAAGTTAAGGAAATAAATAGGCCATGATGGCGAAGTAATTACAATATAGCAATTAAACACCGGAATGGTCAATCGGCAGAAGATGAATGTGCAAGTAGAGATACTGGGTGCAAAGGAGCAAGATAAATAAATAAATACAGTCTGGGGAAGAGGTAGTTGGATGGACTATTTACAGATGGGCTATGTATACTATTTACAGGTGCAGTGATCTGTGAGCTGCTCTGACAGCTGGTGATTAAAGCTAGTGAGGGAGATATGAGTTTCCAGCTTCAGAGATTTGTGCAGTTCGTTCCAGTCATGGGCAGCAGAGAACTGGAAGGAAGAACGACCAGTGAGATATATTTATCAGTGTTGCCTAGTGCAGTGGGCAGCTGGGAGGAGGTACTCTTATTCCCCATGGACTTTACAGTGTTTCCTAGTCTCAGTGCAGTGGGCAGCTGGGAGGAGGTACTCTTATTCCCCATGGACTTTACAGTGTTTCCTAGTCTCAGTGCAGTGGGCAGCTGGGAGGAGGTACTCTTATTCCCCATGGACTTTACAGTGTTTCCTAGTCTCAGTGCAGTGGGCAGCTGGGAGGAGGTACTCTTATTCCCCATGGACTTTACAGTGTTTCCTAGTCTCAGTGCCAGCTGGGAGGAGGTACTCTTATTCCCCATGGACTTTACAGTGTTTCCTAGTCTCAGTGCAGTGGGCAGCTGGGAGGAGGTACTCTTATTCCCCATGGACTTTACAGTGTGTCTCAGTGCAGTGGGCAGCTAGTACTCTTATTCCCCATGGACTTTACAGTGTTTCCTAGTCTCAGTGCAGGCAGCTGGGAGGAGGTACTCTTATTCCCCATGGACTTTACAGTGTTTCCTAGTCTCAGTGCAGTGGGCAGCTGGGAGGAGGTACTCTTATTCCCCATGGACTTTACAGTGTCCCAAAAGTTTTGGGAATTAGTGCTGCAGGATGCAAATTTATACCAGGCGGTGTCAGAGGAAGGCCCCAAAAATTGCCAAGGACTCCAGCCACCCAAGTCATGGACTTTTTTCACTGCTACCACACGGCAAGTGGTACCGGAGCGCCAAATCTAGGTCCAAAAGGCTTCTTAACAGCTTCTACCCCCAAGCCATAAGACTCCTGAACAGCTAATCAAATGGGTATTTGCATTGACCCCCCCCTTTCTACGCTGCTGCTACTCACTGTTTTTTATCTATGCATAGTCACTTTACGCCTACCTACATGTACATATTACCTCAATGTCCCCCGCACATTGACTCTGTACCGGTACCCCCTGTATATAGCCTCCACATTGACTCTGTACCGGAACCCCCTGTATATAGCCTCCACATTGACTCTGTACCGGTACCCCCTGTATATAGCCTCCACATTGACTCGGTACCGGTACCCCCTGTATATAGCCTCCACATTGACTCGGTACCGGTACCCCCTGTATATAGCCTCCACATTGACTCGGTACCGGTACCCCCTGTATATAGCCTCCACATTGACTCGGTACCGGTACCCCCTGTATATAGCCTCCACATTGACTCTGTACCGGTACCCCTGTATATAGCCTCCACATTGACTCTGTACCGGTACCCCCTGTATATAGCCTCCACATTGACTCGGTACCGGTACCCCCTGTATATAGCCTCCACATTGACTCGGTACCGGTACCCCCTGTATATAGCCTCCACATTGACTCGGTACCGGTACCCCTGTATATAGCCTCCACATTGACTCGGTACCGGTACCCCCTGTATATAGCCTCCACATTGACTCGGTACCGGTACCCCCTGTATATAGCCTCCACATTGACTCGGTACCGGTACCCCCTGTATATAGCCTCCACATTGACTCGGTACCGGTACCCCCTGTATATAGCCTCCACATTGACTCGGTACCGGTACCCCCTGTATATAGCCTCCACATTGACTCTGTACCGGTACCCCCTGTATATAGCCTCCACATTGACTCTGTACCGGTACCCCCTGTATATAGCCTCCACATTGACTCGGTACCGGTACCCCCTGTATATAGCCTCCACATTGACTCGGTACCGGTACCCCCTGTATATAGCCTCCACATTGACTCTGTACCGGTACCCCCTGTATATAGCCTCCACATTGACTCTGTACCAGTACCCCCTGTATATAGCCTCCACATTGACTCTGTACCGGTACCCCCTGTATATAGCCTCCACATTGACTCTGTACCGGTACCCCCTGTATATAGCCTCCACATTGACTCTGTACCGGTACCCCCTGTATATAGCCTCCACATTGACTCTGTACCAGTACCCCCTGTATATAGCCTCCACATTGACTCTGTACCGGTACCCCCTGTATATAGCCTCCACATTGACTCTGTACCGGTACCCCCTGTATATAGCCTCCACATTGACTCAGTACCGGTACCCCCTGTATATAGCCTCCACATTGACTCGGTACCGGTACCCCCTGTATATAGCCTCCACATTGACTCTGTACCGGTACCCCCTGTATATAGCCTCCACATTGACTCGGTACCGGTACCCCCTGTATATAGCCTCCACATTGACTCTGTACCGGTACCCCCTGTATATAGCCTCCACATTGACTCTGTACCGGTACCCCCTGTATATAGCCTCCACATTGACTCTGTACCGGTACCCCCTGTATATAGCCTCCACATTGACTCTGTACCGGTACCCCTGTATATAGCCTCCACATTGACTCTGTACCGGTACCCCCTGTATATAGCCTCCACATTGACTCGGTACCGGTATCCCTGTATATAGCCTCCACATTGAACCGGTACCCCTGTATATAGCCTCCACATTGACTCTGACCGGTACCCCCTGTATTAGCCTCCACATTGACTCACGGTACCCCCTGTATATACACATTGACTCACAGGTACCCCCTGTATATAGCCTCCACATTGACTCACACGGTACACAGCAGGCCATCAACCTACTAACACATCTCATCTTGGACTAATTAGCACCTTGCCTCCACAAACACCAGGCTTCAGGTCTGAACATTCACACACACACACACACACACACATTGAAAAACTGCAGAAAAATATGAATTCTATGTGTTCATTAAATAATCATCATTGTAAAAGCAGAATAGCAGGCTTTGTGAATAGGTCTCCTACTGTCCACCCCTGCACCAACCAAACCAATCTAATGAAACAGACAGAGAAAACAGAGAAATCCCCCCCCCCCCCCCCCAAAAATGTGCTACTTCAATTCTCCCAAGAGCTCTGAAGTGGTGTTTTCATCCAATTCTAACCCAAAATAAAGGTGTATTTTTATTTATTTATTATTATGTTACGTGTGGTGATGTTGCTAATGGATTTAGAATAAAAAGGAGATCATTTTGTGCGTGACGTTGTGGCTCCAGCGCCGGGATGCTAGTGGGCACACCTATTACTCCCCCGGCTCATTTAAAAGCCTCGTTGCCTTGTTGTGTGTGCCGTTGGCCCTCCTCCCCCCCTATCATTGGTTGAATGAGTCAAAGATGACGATCAGGGGTTCATGTATTAATGCTTTTTTTGTCTGCTGGTTGCAGGTGATTCCCTGAAGTAAACACAAAAAAAGCCTGGCCGGTTGATAGAGCTGGGTGAAAGGAAGAGTCCTGCCCTACAATCTGCTGTGTGTGTGTGTGTGTGTGTGTGTGTGTGTGTGTGTGTGTGTGTGTGTGTGTGTGTGTGTGTGTGTGTGTGTGTGTGTGTGTGTGTGTGTGTGTGTGTGTGTGTGTGTGTGTCTGTGTGTCTGTGTGTATATGCTTGCATGTCCATTTAAAGAGGTGGGAACAAATTCTTCTCTTCTTCCAGTACAGAAATTAGTCTGTCAAATATTTTATCATTCAGTTGCAAACATGAACATCTTTCACATAATTTATATATATAAAAAATTAAATAAATTTAAATTTAAATACATTTCTGTACTGGAAGAAGAGAAGAATTTGTTATATATATATATATATATATATATATATATATATATATTCCTTCAATCTTATAGCCCAAGTGTGTGTTTTCAATTTGTTTGAACTAGTAATTAGACACCTTATTGATGATCTTATTTAATGCTGTTATGTTATTTTATATTTCTAATAAGACAATGTTAATATTTAAAAAAAAGTCACATCTCATCATGTAAAATAGAAAAACACACATTTAGCTAATAATGACTTTGTAATAATTACAGCGTGGTTGAACCATTTCCTATATATATATATATATATAGGGTAGCCTGGTGTTCAGAGCGTTGGACTAGTAACTGAAAGGTTGCAAAGTTCTAATCCCCGAGCTGACAAGGTACAAATCTGTCGTTCTTCTCCTGAACAGGCAGTTAACCCACTGTTCCTAGGCTGTCATTGAAAATAAGAATTTGTTCTTAACTGACTTGCCTGGTAAAATAAAAAGGTAAAATAAATTTTTTTTAAATACATAAAATGCTTTTCAATATGAATCTCTTTTAATTTATGGTTGATCTTTTTTATTATTATTATTATATATATATATATATTTTTTTTTACAAAACTCTTGAGGTAATTTCTCTCTTGTATGTTTATTTAAAAAAAAAGGGTTTTGTCTTCTACTTTGTGTTTGTTTCCATGAGGAGAAAAGGTAACAGAATGACAACGACGTATTCATTTAAAAAAAAAAAAAACGAGCTGCTCGGACACATCAAAGGAAGCATTTCACCTGGCTGTTGTTACATTACACTTTCAATTAATGGTTAGTAGGAGAGGCCAATATAATGAAGGAGTTGGCAGAGGAAGGGCTTCATTCTCTGGTATTATCAACCGATGTTAGCTGCTCCAATCGGAACGGATAATTCTGTTGTTGTTTATTTTGGTACCTGGATTTGCATGATTATAGATGTATGTTTACACGTTAATAAAGCCTGTATTTGTGAGGTTTGAAGCTGGTATATTGTTTTTGTTTTGTGTTTATTGTGTATTTGTTTTGTAGGCTACATTTTTATATATATATATATATTGTCCTTATGTCCTAAATTGGTCTCAAGGGCAAAATAAAGTTCTTCCAATTTCCCAAAGTAATGTTGGGACAATAAACTGACTGATTCTGAATGTTTCGGAGGCTTTGTGATGATTCCTTTAGTAAGATCTATTTACCGTATGTCACAATACAACCTAATACCATAATAACCCTCCTGTCCTGATGAAGGATGTTTCCTCCACCCAGAGGCCGTATTTATGCCTCTCTATCCCGCTGAAAGGGTGAGAAGGATCAGTCTGTCAGTCTCACTGTAAGGGGAAAGGCAGGTTTAAATCCCCTAATCAATATGTTTGTGACATTTCCCCCGTGCCACGAGAACAACAATAGAGGAAACCATAACAATGTCGCCAGTGTGACGAGGCTGACCTGTACATTTCTCTGACCAGCGACACACACACTGACCGTGAACCAGTGGGGCGGCAGGGTGGCCTAGTGGTTAGAGTATAGAGGCGATAGGGTAGCCTAGTGGTTAGAGTGTAGAGGAGGCAGGTAGCCTAGTGGTTAGAGTGTAGAGGAGGCAGGTAGCCTAGTGGTTAGAGTGTAGAGGCGATAGGGTAGCCTAGTGGTTAGAGTGTAGAGGTGGCAGGGTGGCCTAGTGGTTAGAGTGTAGAGGCGATAGGGTAGCCTAGTGGTTAGAGTGTAGAGGAGGCAGGTAGCCTAGTGGTTAGAGTGTAGAGGCGGTAGGGTAGCCTAGTGGTTAGAGTGTAGAGGCGATAGGGTAGCCAGTGGTTAGAGTGTAGAGGCGGCAGGTAGCCTAGTGGTTAGAGTGTAGAGGCGATAGGGTAGCCTAGTGGTTAGAGTGTAGAGGCGATAGGGTAGCCTAGTGGTTAGAGTGTAGAGGAGGCAGGTAGCCTAGTGGTTAGAGTGTAGAGACGGTAGGGTAGCCTAGTGGTTAGAGTGTAGAGGCGGCAGGTAGCCTAGTGGTTAGAGTGTAGAGGCGATAGGGTAGCCTAGTGGTTAGAGTGTAGAGGCGGTAGGGTAGCCTAGTGGTTAGAGTGTAGAGGCGGTAGGGTAGCCTAGTGGTTAGAGTGTAGAGGAGGCAGGTAGCCTAGTGGTTAGAGTGTAGAGGCGGTAGGGTAGCCTAGTGGTTAGAGTGTAGAGGCGGTAGGGTAGCCTAGTGGTTAGAGTGTAGAGGCGATAGGGTAGCCTAGTGGTTAGAGTGTAGAGGAGGCAGGTAGCCTAGTGGTTAGAGTGTAGAGGCGGTAGGGTAGCCTAGTGGTTAGAGTGTAGAGGCGGTAGGGTAGCCTAGTGGTTAGAGTGTAGAGGCGATAGGGTAGCCTAGTGGTTAGAGTGTAGAGGCGGTAGGGTAGCCTAGTGGTTAGAGTGTAGAGGCGGCAGGGTAGCCTAGTGGTTAGAGTGTAGAGGCGGTAGGGTAGCCTAGTGGTTAGAGTGTAGAGACGATAGGGTAGCCTAGTGGTTAGAGTGTAGAGGCGGTAGGGTAGCCTAGTGGTTGGAGCGTTGGACTAGTAACTGGAAAGTTGCAAGTTCAAATCCCCGAGCTGACAAGGTACAAATCTGTTGTTCTTCCCCTGAACAGGCAGTTAACCCACTTTTCCTAGACCAGTTAACCCACTAGGCCGTCATTGAAAATAAGAATTTTTGCCTGGTTAAATAAAGGTCCAAAAAAACCAAACACACAAGGACATAACAGATGTGGAGGCTTTTACATAAATTATCTGCTCAAAACGCTTTTAGCATTTTCACAACGGCTCCCCTTCCTCTCTTCCCCTTAGAGTTGTACTTTAGTATGTTGCACAAAAAAGATGGTTAGCTGTTTTTTTTTGTGCTTATAGAAACTGAAGTGTACATTTTTGCAATTATTGGATAAATGAAAAGGAATAAACAAAATATAAACACCAAAATGATTTGTAAAAAAAATGTAAACGGACAGATTGGTGCTTCATTTAAAAAAAAAATATATGTATTGTGTATGCTGTGTACTGTGACAGCCAGATCGCTCAAGATTGACTTTGAAATTTGACGTCCGTTCATGTCCTGAGCATGTTGGGAAAAAAATGCCTTTCAACCGTTAGAGTGTTGTGGACGGGAGTGGCAGATGGGAAAATCCAATGATTCCAGATTGGAAGGTCATGTTTTCAATCCCAGTGATATACTTTCTTTTTTTTGTTTTAAGTCTATCCCAAACCTTAACCCTTACCTTAAACATTAAGCTCAATGCCTAAACGTAAACTTTAAACCCTATCCCAAACCTTAAACTTGAATCTTAACCCTTCATTTTGAAATTTGACATTTTGAGACCTCTGAAAAAAAACGGAATAACGCTGAGCAGGAAGAGCAACCCAAGGTGTCAAAAACACAGTGAAAAAACGTCTAATTCTGCAGTGAGACTGTGAGAGCTTGATGCAAAAGCTACCAAATGTCTGTTTGTCTCTATAGACAAATGGATCAATGAAGATGTATCGTATGTTACTGTTTTCTATTTTATGAATACAGAAAAATGACATTGCCGAGAACACGAGCTAGTGTTCCTCCCTGTCCTGCCCTATTCCCTGATTGGGGCGTGTGTGTGTGCGTGTGTGTGCGTGTGTGCATGTGTGTGCGTGCGTGTGTGTGTGAGTGCGTGCGTGCATGTGTGTGTGTTTGTGGGTGGAGAGAATCCACATCAGTCCAGCAATTGACACGCCGGTCATGCCCCAGTTCACAAAGAAGCACAGCTCTAACACAGCTCTAACACATGTAACACAACTGTAACACAGCTCTAACACAGCTGTAACACAGCTGTAACACAACTGTAACACAGCTCTAACACAGCTGTAACACAGCTCTAACACAGCTCTAACACAGCTGTAACACAGCTCTAACACAGCTGTAACACAGCTCTAACACAGCTCTAACACAGCTCTAACACAGCTCTAACACAACTGTAACACAGCTGTAACACAGCTGTAACACAGCTGTAACACAGCTCTAACACAGCTGTAACACAGCTGTAACATAGCTGTAACACAACACAACAATAACACAGCTGTAAAGCTCCAACCTCAAACTGCAATACAGCCCTTTCATCTTCTAGTCTCTGTTTAGTGTGTGTGTGTGTGTGTGTGTGTGTGTGTGTGAGTGTGTCTCCATATCGTGTGTGTTTAAATGTGTACCTCTCTCTCTCTCTCTCTCACTCTCTCTCTCTCTCTCTGTGTGTGTTTTTGTAATGTGGGTGACCCTCAGAGGAAAGCCCAGTCTATCTCATATGATAACAGGAGATGACATGCAGTCTATTCTAATCAGCATTATGTTAGACCAGCCAGAATGCTGCTGAGGCCTGGGCACAAGCCTGACAGCCTGACACTGCATGCCACTCACTATGTGTGTGTTTCTTCCACCAGAGACCCACCGACCACGCAAGTACTGCCGTGCTGCCCCCCATAACACACACTCACTGCCCCCATAACACACACTCACTGCCCCCCATAACACACCCTCACTGCCCCCATAACACACCCTCACTGCCCCCATAACACACCCTCACTGCCCCCCCCACTGCCCCCCATAACACACACTCACTGCCCCCATAACACACACTCACTGCCCCCATAACACACCTCACTGCCCCCATAACACCCTCACTGCCCCCATAACACACACTCACTGCCCCCCCCTGCCCCCATAACACACACTCACTGCCCCCATAACACACCCCTGCCCCCATAACACACACTCACTGCCCCCATAACACACCCTCACTCCTGCCCCCATAACACACTGCCCCCATAACACACACTCACTGCCCCCTAACACCTCACTGCCCCCATAACACAC
>NC_068445.1:46237220-46244720 GCF_023373465.1 Oncorhynchus keta | reverse complement strand
TCTCTCTCTCCCCTCACCCTCTCTCTCCCCCATCTCTCTCTCCCCTCACCCTCTCTCTCTCCCCCTCACCCTCTCTCTCCCCCATCTCTCTTTCCCCCTCACCCTCTCTCTCTCACCCTCTCTCTCTCTCCCATCTCTCTCTCTCCCACTCATCCTCTCTCTCTCCCCTCACCCTCTCTCTCCCCATCTCTCCCTCCCCTCACCCTCTCTCTCTCTCTCTCTCTCTCTCTCTCTCTCTCTCTCTCTCTCTCTCTCTCTCTCTCTCTCTCTCTCTCCCCCATCTCCCCCTCTCTCTCTCTCTCTCTCTCTCTCTCCCCATCTCTCTCTCTCCCTCACCCCTCTCTCTCTCTCCCTCACCCTCTCTCTCGCTCTCTCCCCCACCCTCTCTTTCTCTCCCCCTCTCTCTGTCTCTCTCTCTCCCCACCCTCTCCCCTTCCACCCTCTCTTTCTCGCTCACTGTGTCTCTTTCTCGCCTCCACCCTCTCTCTCTCTCTCTCTCTCTCTCTCTGCACACAGGGAGCCAGGAAGGAAATAGAAACAGGAGGATAATTTGCCATTAAAAGAAATAGTTAATTATGCCGCTGCCGTGGCTTCTTAGTGGCTCCATAAACCCAGCTCTCTCCCCGGCTTCACTTCAGGAGCCAAGACACACTTTCAAGTGGACGGGCGGCATCCCAAAATGCACCCTATGCCCTATTTAGTGCACTCCTTTTGCCCAGAGTCCATATGGCTCCTATGCACTACATAGGGAACAGGGTACCTTAAGGAACGTTGCATCTGCAGCATGTTGCAGAGAACAATTCAACATGAATTGGGCTTTCCACAACGGCCGGATCGAGGGTCATAAATCAATAAACTAATCCTAACCCACTGAGGCCTTATCGAGGGTCATAAATCAATAAACTAATCCTAACCCAATAAGGCCTTATCGAGGGTCATAAATCAATAAACTAATCCTAACCCACTAAGGCCTTATCGAGGGTCATAAATCAATAAACTAATCCTAACCCACTGAGGCCTTATCGAGGGTCATAATTCAATAAACTAATCCTAACCCACTGAGGCCTTATCGGGGGTCATAAATCAATAAACTAATCCTAACCCAATAAGGCCTTATCGAGGGTCATAAATCAATAAACTAATCCTAACCCACTACGGCCGGATCGAGGGTCATAAATCAATAAACTAATCCTAACCCACTACGGCTGGATCGAGGGTCATTAATCAATAAACTAATCCTAACCCAATAAGGCCTTATCAAGGGTCATAAATCAATAAACTAATCCTAACCCACTGAGGCCTTATCGGGGGTCATAAATCAATAAACTAATTCTAACCCAATAAGGCCTTATCGGGGTCCATAAATCAATAAACTAATCCTAACCCACTGAGGCCTTATCAAGGGTCATAAATCAATAAACTAATCCTAACCCACTGAGGCCTTATCGGGGGTCATAAATCAATAAACTAATTCTAACCCAATAAGGCCTTATCGGGGTCCATAAATCAATAAACTAATTCTAACCCAATAAGGCCTTATCGGGGTCCATAAATCAATAAACTAATTCTAACCCACTGAGGCCTTATCGAGGGTCATAAATCAATAAACTAATCCTAACCCACTGAGGCCTTATCGAGGGTCATAAATCAATAAACTAATCCTAACCCACTGAGGCCTTATCGGGGGTCATAAATCAATAAACTAATCCTAACCCACTGAGGCCTTATCGGGGTCATAAATCCTAACCCAATAAGGCCTTATCGGGTCATAATTCAATAAACTAATCCTAACCCACTGAGGCCTTATCGGGGTCATAAATCAATAAACTAATCCTAACCCAATAAGGCCTTATCGAGGGTCATAAATCAATAAACTAATCCTAACCCACTACGGCCGGATCGAGGGTCATAAATCAATAAACTAATCCTAACCCACTACGGCTGGATCGAGGGTCATTAATCAATAAACTAATCCTAACCCAATAAGGCCTTATCGAGGGTCATAAATCAATAAACTAATCCTAACCCACTGAGGCCTTATCGAGGGTCATAAATCAATAAACTAATCCTAACCCAATAAGGCCTTATCGGGGGTCATAAATCAATAAACTAATCCTAACCCACTGAGGCCTTATCGGGGGTCATAAATCAATAAACTAATCCTAACCCACTGAGGCCTTATCGGGGGTCATAAATCAATAAACTAATTCTAACCCAATAAGGCCTTATCGGGGTCCATAAATCAATAAACTAATCCTAACCCAATAAGGCCTTATCGGGGTCCATAAATCAATAAACTAATCCAAACCCACTGAGGCCTTATCGAGGGTCATAAATCAATAAACTAATCCTAACCCAATAAGGCCTTATCGAGGTCATAAATCAATAAACTAATTCTAACCCAATAAGGCCTTATCGGGGTCCATAAATCAATAAACTAATCCTAACCCACTGAGGCCTTATCGGGGTCATAAATCAATAAACTAATTCTAACCCAATAAGGCCTTATCGGGGTCCATAAATCAATAAACTAATCCTAACCCAATAAGACCTTATCGGGGTCCATAAATCAATAAACTAATCCTAACCCAATAAGGCCTTATCGAGGGTCATAAATCAATAAACTAATTCTAACCCAATAAGGCCTTATCGAGGGTCATAAATCAATAAACTAATCCTAACCCACTGAGGCCTTATCGAGGGTCATAAATCAATAAACTAATCCTAACCCACTGAGGCCTTATCGAGGGTCATAAATCAATAAACTAATCCTAACCCACTGAGGCCTTATCGGGGGTCATAAATCAATAAACTAATTCTAACCCAATAAGACCTTATTCAATACAAATCAATACAATTCTAAGAAAATTGAGCTCCTTTTTTAATCAGGCTTATTTCTGCTTAAATAGGGATCCACTGATTGGTAGGGATCTATGGCCTCAGGGATTAGAAGGGATCTACAGCCTCAGGGATTAGTAGGGATCTATGGCCTCAGGGATTATTAGGGATCTATTTGCCTCAGGGATTAATAGGGATCTATGGACTCAGGGATTAGTAGGGATCTATGGCCTCAGGGATTAGTAGGGATCTATGGCCTCAGGGATTAGAAGGGATCTATGGCTTCAGGGATTAGCAGGGATCTATGGCCTCAGTGATTAGAAGGAATCTGTGGCCTCAGGGATTAGAAGGGATCTATGGCCTCAAGGATTAGAAGGGATCTATTGCTTCAGGGATTAGTAGGGATCTATGGCTTCAGGGATTAGAAGGGATCTATGGCCTCAAAGATTAGAAGGGATCTGTGGCCTCAGGGATTAGCAGGTATCTATGGCCTCAGGGATTAGAAGGGATCTATGGCTTCGGGGATTAGAAGGGATCTATGGCCTCAGGTATTAGAAGGGATCTGTGGCCTCAGGGATTAGAAGGGATCTATGGCCTCAGGGATTAGAAGGGATCTACGGCCTCAGGGATTAGAAGGGAACTATGTCCTTGGGGATTAGAAGGGATCTATGGATTCAGGGTTTAGCAGGGATCTATGGCCTCAGGGATTAGAAGGGATCTATGGCTTCGGGGATTAGAAGGGATCTATGGCCTCAGGGATTAGAAGGGATCTTTGGCCTCTGGATTAGTTGGGATCTATGGCCTCAGTGATTAGTAGGGATCTATGGCCTCAGGGATTATTAGGGATCTATTTGCCTCAGGGATTAGTAGGGATCTATGGACTCAGGGATTAGTAGGGATCTATGGCCTCGGGGATTAGTAGGGATCTATGGCCTCAGGGATTAGAAGGGATCTATGGCTTCAGGGATTAGTAGGGATCTATGGCCTCAAGGATTAGCAGGGATCTATGGCCTCAGTGATTAGAAGGAATCTGTGGCCTCAGGGATTAGAAGGGATCTATGGCCTCAAGGATTAGAAGGGATCTATGGCTTCAGGGATTAGAAGGGATCTATGGCTTCAGGGATAGAAGGGATCTATGGCCTCAAGGATTAGAAGGGATCTATTGCTTCAGGGATTAGTAGGGATCTATGGCTTCAGGGATTAGAAGGGATCTATGGCCTCAAAGATTAGCAGGGATCTATGGCCTCAGTGATTAGAAGGGATCTGTGGCCTCAGGGATTAGCAGGTATCTATGGCCTCAGGGATTAGAAGGGATCTATGGCTTCGGGGATTAGAAGGGATCTATGGCCTCAGGTATTAGAAGGGATCTGTGGCCTCAGGGATTAGAAGGGATCTATGGCCTCAGGGATTAGAAGGGATCTACGGCCTCAGGGATTAGAAGGGAACTATGTCCTTGGGGATTAGAAGGGATCTATGGATTCAGGGATTAGCAGGGATCTGTGGCCTCAGGGTTTAGCAGGGATCTATGGCCTCAGGGATTAGAAGGGATCTATGGCTTCGGGGATTAGAAGGGATCTATGGCCTCAGGGATTAGAAGGGATCTTTGGCCTCGGGATTAGTTGGGATCTATGGCCTCAGTGATTAGTAGGGATCTATGGCTTCAGGGATTAGAAGGGATCTATGGCCTCAGGGATTAGAAGGGATCTTTGGCCTCGGGATTAGTTGGGATCTATGGCCTCAGTGATTAGTAGGGATCTATGGCTTCAGGAATTAGAAGGGATCCTTTTTTAAGCACTTTCTGACATGTCATTGGAGATGCACAATTCCTCAGGTTATTCTGTTAATAAAGATATCATGGGACAAAGTGTAACAACTTGAATGATGGTTTAGTAACAGTAATGCTTTTAAGAACTAACAATTATATAATTTATTTAACCGGATCCTCTGGCTCTTAGGGATCTATTGTCAGGGACCAGGACAGATCATTTTAAAGAGCTTTCTGGCATCTCAGAGGATCCACATTACTTCAGGATTTAACCTCCATAGAGTGTTAATGTTATCTTGTGACAAACGCGAGAAAGTGTAATTACACAAATCATAATTATAATACTAATATGAAAACCTAAAATCCATAGCAATTATGATAATCATCAATAATAATTGTAATGTTTGTAGTAAAAACAACTCGTTTTACTGTGGGGCGCCAGGGTAGCCCACTGTTCCTAGAACGAAAGGTTGTTCTGCCAGAACGTCATTGAAAATAAGAATTTGTTCTTAACTGACTTGCCTAGTTAAAAAAAGGTAAAATAAATAAAACTGTGGATATAGATACTATTGTACCTGTTTCCTCCAGCATCTTCACAAGGTCCTTTGCTGTTGTTTTGGGATTGATTTGCACCAAAGTACGTTCATCCCTAGGAGACAGAACGCGTCTCCTTCCTGAGTGGTATGACGGCTGCATTGTCCCATGGTGTATATACTTGCGTACTATTGTTTGTACAGACGAACGTGGTACCTTCAGGCGTTTGGAAATTGCTCCCAAAGATGAACCAGCCTTGTGGAGGTCTACAATTTTTTTATCTGAGGTCTTGGACTATTTCTTTTGATTTTCCCATGATGTCAAGCAAAGAGGCACTGAGTTGGAAGGTAGGCCTTGAAATACATCCTCAGGTACATCTCCAATTGACTCAAAATATCATCAGAAGCTTCTAAAGCTATGAATTAATTTTCTGGAATTTTCCAAGCTGTTTAAAGGCACAGTCAACTTAGTGTATGTAAACCTCTGACCCACTCGAATTGTAATACAGTGAATTATAGGTGAAATAATCTGTCTGTTAACAATTGTTGGGAAAATTACTTGTGTCATGCACAAATTAGATGTCCTAACTGACTTCCCAAAACTATAGTTTGTTAACAAGAAATTTGTTGAGTGGTTGAAAAATGACTTTTAATGACTAAGTGTATGTAAACGTCTGACTTCAAATGTATGACAGACAGACTGATAAAGAGCCTGTCACACCCTGACCTTTGTATTCTTTGTTTTCTTTATTGTTTTGGTTAGGTCAGGGTGTGACATGGGTGAATGATGTGTTTTAGAACTGTCTAGGGGTTTTGTATGTTTATGGGGGTGTCTACTATCTAGGTGTTTATGTATGTCTATGGTTGCCTCGATTGGTTTTCAGCTGTTTATCTTTGTCTCTGATTGGGAACCATATTTAGGCAGCCATCTGCTTTGGGTATTTTGTGGGTTATTGTCTATGTGTTAGTTGCCTGTGTCAGTACAATATTTAGCGTCACGGTCGTCTTTGTAGTTTGTTTATGTGTTTCTTCGTCGTCATTAAAGTAACCTATTCATATCACGCTGCGCCTTGGTCTCCTCCATTCAACGAACGTGACAAAAAAATACATTTTTTCCCTCAATCTACACACAATACCCCATAATGACATCACAATGCCCCATAATGACATCACAATACCCCATAATGACATCACAATACCCCATAATGACATCACAATACCCCATAATGACATCACAATACCCCATAATGACATCACAATACCCCATAATGACATCACACTACCCCATAATGACAAAGCAAAAACAGGTTTTTAAAAATGTTTTCAAATGTATTCTAAACCTGAAATATCACATTTACAGAAGTATTCAGACTTTACTTTGTTGAAGCACCTTTGGCAGCGATTACAGCCTCGAGTCCTCTTGGGTTTGATGCTACAAGCTTGGCTCACCTATGTTGTAGAGTTTCTCCCATTCTTCTCCGCAGATCATGTCAAGCTCTGTCAGGTTGGACGGGTAGCGTCGCTGCACAGCTATTTTCAGGTCTCTCCAAAGGTGTTTGATCAGGGTTCAAGTCCGGGCTCTGGCTGGGCCACTCAAGTACTTTCAGAGTCACTCCTGCGTTGTCTTGGCTGTGTGCTTAAGGTTGTTGGAAGGTGAGCTCACTGGAGCAGGTCTTCTTCAAGGATCTTCATTTTTCCCTCAATTCTGACTAGTCTCCCAGTCCCTGCCACTGAAAAACATCCCCACAGCATAATATTGCCACCACCATGCTTCACAGTAGGGATGGTGTCAGGTTTCCTCCAGACGTGACTCTTGGTATTCAGGCCAAAGAGTTCAATCTTGGTTTCATCAGACCAGAGAGTGTTGTTTATAATGGTCTGAGAGTCTTTAGGTGCCTTTTGGCAAACTCCAGGTGTGCTGTCATGTGCCTTTTACTGAGGAGTGGCTTCAGTCTGGCTA
Organism: Oncorhynchus keta; assembly: GCF_023373465.1. NCBI lineage: Eukaryota > Metazoa > Chordata > Actinopteri > Salmoniformes > Salmonidae > Oncorhynchus > Oncorhynchus keta. The sequence continues at coordinate 46,237,624 of NC_068445.1, read as the reverse complement.
CTCTACCATAAAGGCCTGATTGCTGCAGAGATTGTTGTCCTTCTGGAAGGTTCTCCCATCTCCACAGAGGAACTCTGGAGCTCTGTCAGAGTGACCATCTGGTTCTTGGTCACCTTCCTGACCAAGGCCCTTCTCCCCCGCTTGCTCTAGGAAGTGTCTTGGTGGTTCCAAACCATTGTGTTCTTGGGGAACTCCAATGCTGCAGAAATGTTTTGGTACCTTTCCCCAGATCTGTGACTCCACACAATACTGTCTTGGAGCTCTACGGACAATTCTTTCGACCTCATGGCTTGGTTTTTGCTCTGACATGCAATGTCAACTGTGTGTCCTTATAGAGACAGGTTTATACCTTTCTAAAATCATGTCCAATCAAGGGAATTTACCACAAGTGGACTCCAGTCAAG
>NC_068445.1:46194720-46232220 GCF_023373465.1 Oncorhynchus keta | reverse complement strand
TCCAAACCTTTGACTGGTCCTGTATATTTTGGTCGAAAATCTGCCAAGAATGTAGCAATTATTAAGTTTGTATGGTGAGAAAAACAACAAAACAACATCTAAGCATCCTCTTGAGAATTAAAACCCACCCCAATCCCAGACAGCTGCCCTGTAGTATGATGAACAGATTATCAGGGCCAGAGGAAATCAGCATGCAAGAGAGAGGAGTGTGCCACTGTGTGTTTTCTCTCTCCTTCCCTCCATTCCTCTCCTCTGCTCGGCCAGCCTTCTACATCTCAATCACTTAGTCTCTGGGTCCACCCCTTTGTATTAGGTGGACGGAAAGTGATGGTTTGCATCCCAAATGGTACCTTAATCCCTATGTAGTACACTACTTCTGACTAGGGCCCATAGGGATGCTGGAGGGGGGTTCTAGTCAAAAGTAGTGCACTGCATAGGGAATAGGGTGACATTTGGACTGCAGATGGAAAGTGATGGACATCCATTCAGTGGCAGCGTGACCTCTGGGTAATCCTGTTTCACAGACCAGCTCCCCGCTGACGACAACACAATGGCTGCCTTACCGCCCTCCCTCTCCTTCCTCCTCCTCCTCCTCCTCTCTCCCTCATCCTCTCGTCCCTCCCTCCTCCTCCCCCAAAAACACGATGTTGTGTTGTTATTCACCCACCCCTACGTTGCCTTGTTTAACTTCGTCCTCGCTCACTAGCCCTCCTTCCTCCTCGCCACCTCGGGGTTCAAATGGCTCACTGGGCCCAGAGGGACTGACTGATTAATCATGATTTCACCCCTTGTTAACAACGTCTGTGTTAACAATGCCAGAAGACACGGCATTCCATATTGTGAGTCACTGGAGAGGATGGATGGATTTTTAGACTAGGACTGTATATAAAAATAGGCACAGTCATCTTATTGTAGTCGTCACCGACTAAAAAAAACTGAACAACTTAACCAAATAAAATATACAATATGAATAAACTTGAATATGTCAATTTCAGTCAGTTTTACAGTTTTACTGCATGTTTGAACATTGAAGGGGAAAGTGGTTGTAGCATTGTAGTAGGGTGTGTGTGTGTGTGTGTGTGTGTGTGTGTGTGTGTGTGTGTGTGTGTGTGTGTGTGTGTGTGTGTGTGTGTGTGTGTGTGTGTGTGTGTGTGTGTGTGTGTGTGTGTGTGTGTGTCTGACAGTGGATAATGCCGTATTAAAGCCAAGTGTTTGATTGGTACAACCACGGGGGCAGAACAGGCCATCCAATAAAAACATCATACTGTCCCGTGCATGTTAATTCCTCTACCACTTCACCCCTCTCCTCATTTTCATCTACCACTTTCTCATCTTCCCCTCGTCTCTTCTCCGCAGCGGCAGCCCATTGGCTCAACTTGTAACCCAGAATATATTAAAGCTCCTCGTTTCAAATGAATGGCTGTTTTTTCTCTCCCCCCTTCTCTAAATTCCTCACATTGGTGCCATTTTCTTGTCGGGGATGTATCACACCATGTTTAAGTAACATTAATTGCATCGCGCATATGTAACCACCACAACCTTTGTAGCATTACCAGCCAGCTAAACTTGTACATTTTTAAGTGTAGCGCATTTCATAATTTTACTTGGCATGCAGGAAAATAGTACTCTACCAATTATAACCACAGCTGTTGCGGGCAAAGGATTTTTTTTTTTTTTTAGTTCTTAATTAACCCTTGTTTTAAATGTGTGAAACACTACTGCCATTAACACACAGACAGACAAGAATAAGGGAAGTCATTTTTTTTTACTGTGAAATGGGCCACAAAACATTAGCGTTTACATTGGAGGAGAAAAAGCATTTTGTATATTGAATTATAATAGTGTGATTTTATTTTGAGACAAACCACTTTATTTTTCTTGGCGCTTGTTAGACATATCAGTGTGGATGACGGATCACCACCTCAGCTGAACCTCAGCAAGACGGAGCTCCTCTTCCTGAGGGGAAGGACTGCCCGTTCCATGATCTGCCATCACGGTTGACAACTCCATTGTGTCCTCCTCCCAGAGCGCTAAGAACCTTGGCGTGATCCTGGACAACACCCTGACGTTCTCAACTAACATCAAGGCGGTGTCCCGTTCCTGTAGGTTCATGCTCTACAACATCCGCAGAGTCTGACCCTGCCTCACACAGGAAGCGGCGCAGGTCCTAATCCAGGCACTTGTCATCTCCCGTCTTGATTACTGCAACTCGCTGTTGGCTGGGCTCCCTGCCTGTGCCATTAAACCCCTACAACTCATCCAGAACGCCGCAGCCCGTCTGGTGTTCAACCTTCCCAAGTTCTCTCACGTCACCCCGCTCCTCCGCTCTCTCCACTGGCTTCCAGTTGAAGCTCGCATCCGCTACAAGACCATGGTGCTCGCCAACGGGCTGTGAGGGGTCTGGCACCTCAGTACCTCCAGGCTCTGATCAGGCCCTACACCCAAACAAGGGCACTGCGTTCATCCACCTCTGGCCTGCTCGCCTCCTACCACTGAGGAAGTACAGTTGCCGCTCAGCCCAGTCAAAACTGTTCGCTGCTCTGGCCCCCAATGGTGGAACAAACTCCCTCACGACGCCAGGACAGCGGAGTCAATCACCACCTTCCGGAGACACCTGAAACCCCACCTCTTCAAGGAATACCTAGGATAGGGTAAGTAAGGGTAAGTAATCCTTCTCAGTCCCCCCTGTCTCCCCCAACAAGATTTAGATGCAAGTGGCTGTTCCACTGGTTGTCATAAGGTGTATGCACCAATTTGTAAGTCGCTCTGGATAAGAGCGTCTGCTAAATGACTTAAATGTAATGTAATGTAATGTTATTATTGGATCTTGATGTGGAACTTCAGTACAGAATAAAGCAAGGTCTCAGTCTGTCATAGTAAGTGAACGAGGTGCCGTGAGGAGGAAGTTAAACAAGGCAAGGTCTCAGTCTGTCATAGTAAGTGAACGAGGTGCCGTGAGGAGGAAGTTAAACAAGGCAAGGTCTCAGTCTGTCATAGTAAGTGAACGAGGTGCCGTGAGGAGGAAGTTAAACAAGGCAAGGTCTCAGTCTGTCATAGTAAGTGAACGAGGTGCCGTGAGGAGGAAGTTAAACAAGGCAAGGTCTCAGTCTGTCATAGTAAGTGAACGAGGTGCCGTGAGGAGGAAGTTAAACAAGGCAAGGTCTCAGTCTGTCATAGTAAGTGAACGAGGTGCCGTGAGGAGGAAGTTAAACAAGGCAAGGTCTCAGTCTGTCATAGTAAGTGAACGAGGTGCCGTGAGGAGGAAGTTAAACAAGGCAAGGTCTCAGTCTGTCATAGTAAGTGAACGAGGTGCCGTGAGGAGGAAGTTAAACAAGGCAAGGTCTCAGTCTGTCATAGTAAGTGAACGAGGTGCCGTGAGGAGGAAGTTAAACAAGGCAAGGTCTCAGTCTGTCATAGTAAGTGAACGAGGTGCCGTGAGGAGGAAGTTAAACAAGCCAAGGTCTCAGTCTGTCATAGTAAGTGAACGCGGTGCCGTGAGGAGGAAGTTAAACAAGCCAAGGTCTCAGTCTGTCATAGTAAGTGAACGAGGTGCCGTGAGGAGGAAGTTAAACAAGGCAAGGTCTCAGTCTGTCATACACGAAAAGGGTTAAAGGAGAGTTCTTCGGCTGTCCCCATAGCAGAACCCTTTTTGGTTCCAGTTTAGAACCCTTTTTGGGTCCAGTTAGAACCCTTTTTGGGTCCAGTTAGAACCCCCTGTGCATCCTGCACAGTTAGCACCTACAAACCTGCATCATTAGCACCTGCTTAGTTAGCACCTGCATAGTTAGCACCTGCATAGCTAGCATCCTGCATAGTTGGCACCTGCATAGCGAGCACCTGCACAGTGAGCACCTGCACAGTTAGCATCCTGCAAAATTAGCAACTACAAACCTGCATCATTAGCACCTGCATAGTTAGCATCCTGCATAGTTAGCATCCTGCATAGTTTGTACCTGCATAGTTAGCATCCTGCATAGTTAGCATCCTGCATAGTTAGCACCTGCATAGTTAGCATCCTGCATAGTTAGCATCCTGCATAGTTAGCATCCTGCATAGTTTGTATCCTGCATAGTTAGCATCCTGCATAGTTAGCATCCTGCATAGTTAGCATCCTGCATAGTTAGCATCCTGCATAGTTAGCATCCTGCATAGTTAGCATCCTGCATAGTTAGCATCCTGCATAGTTAGCATCCTGCATAGTTAGCATCCTGCATAGTTAGCATCCTGCATAGTTTGCATCCTGCATAGTTAGCATCCTGCATAGTTAGCATCCTGCATAGTTAGCATCCTGCATAGTTAGCATCCTGCATAGTTAGCATCCTGCATAGTTAGCACCTGCATAGTTAGCATCCTGCATAGTTAGCATCCTGCATAGTTAGCACCTGCACAGTTAACATCCTGCATAGTTAGCATCCTGCATAGTTAGCATCCTGCATAGTTAGCACCTGCTGCAGGGTTGTAATATTACTGAAACATTCCAGAAATGTCCTAGTAACAAAAAAAAAAACCTTATTGCAGAATTCCAGGTTGGAGGATTCCTTTACAACGGTAATCTCTGCTGATTCCAGAAATCTCTGAAAATATACATTTATAAGGATATTTTAGGGAGGGGGTTATGTATGAGTGGCACCTGTTCTCTGGGCTTCCTAATAAGATAGGGGCTTCTGATCAGCTGGTTTAGCATCATCCTGAGCCCCAACTGACAGTTGTTAGCTTTCCCTTGTTCTGTTTCTAATACCAGAATCTCTTGTTGTTGTGAGCTTTTTTAAGCCCCTGTACCTCAGAGGGCAAAACAAGAACACAACCAGCATGCTGAGGGTATTACTTTAATACCAGATAGACTCAACTAGGGGATTTGCATCAGACTTATCATACAGTACTTACCTCCTCATATCTTACATATTATATTTTTGTCCACCCAAAATACCATGGATTCAAAATCGTCTCAACGTGTCCGGACGTCTTAGTAAAAAGCCTGCTGATAAAAATCATGAAATCCAAAGTGACCTAAAAAAAAAATCTAATATTGTTACTGTCTGTCTGTCTGTCTGTCTGTCTGTCTGTCTGTCTGTCTGTCTGTCTGTCTGTCTGTCTGTCTGTCTGTCTGTCTCATCCATTACACTTTAACATACTAGTTCGATGGTGAAGATGTGATGCACTTTAGGCATACAGTATGGTGACCAGAAGAACACACAAAGAGACAGACCAGGAGACTGAGGTTAGTTTACTGGAGGTAGGAACACACAGAGAGACAGACCAGGAGACTGAGGTTAGTTTACTGGAGGGAGGAACACAGACAGACCAGGAGACTGAGGTTAGTTTACAGGAAGGAGGAACACAGACAGACCAGGAGACTGAGGTTAGTTTACTGGAGGTAGGAACACACAGAGAGACAGACCAGGAGACTGAGGTTAGTTTACTGGAGGGAGGAACACAGAGAGACCAGGAGACTGAGGTTAGTTTACAGGAAGGAGGAACACAGACAGACCAGGAGACTGAGGTTAGTTTACTGGAGGTAGGAACACACAGAGAGACAGACCAGGAGACTGAGGTTAGTTTACTGGAGGTAGGAACACAGAGAGACCAGGAGACTGAGGTTAGTTTACAGGAAGGAGGAACACAGACAGACCAGGAGACTGAGGTTAATTTACAGGAAGGAGGAACACAGACAGACCAGGAGACTGAGGTTAGTTTACTGGAGGGAGGAACACAGACAGACCAGGAGACTGAGGTTAGTTTACAGGAAGGAGGAACACAGACAGACCAGGAGACTGAGGTTAGTTTACTGGAGGTAGGAACACACAGAGAGACAGACCAGGAGACTGAGGTTAGTTTACTGGAGGGAGGAACACAGAGAGACCAGGAGACTGAGGTTAGTTTACAGGAAGGAGGAACACAGACAGACCAGGAGACTGAGGTTAGTTTACTGGAGGGAGGAACACAGACAGACCAGGAGACTGAGGTTAGTTTACAGGAAGGAGGAACACAGACAGACCAGGAGACTGAGGTTAGTTTACTGGAGGGAGGAACACAGACAGACCAGGAGACTGAGGTTAGTTTACTGGAGGTAGGAACACACAGAAGGGTTGAGCATCGCAGCATCGCAGCATGAAGCCATTAGTCCAGTACAGAGGGCAGTGAATGTCATTGGATTGATCTATAGAACCTCCACACTGGCCACTTTGTCACAACAGATAAATGCCACCTCTCTGTCAGGGCTGACTGAGTCTCAGTGTGGAGTGGAGAGCAGTGGAGGGTAGCGGGACCTTCTTGGGGTTCGGCCTCTACGGCTGTGTGCAAATGACACCCTATTCCCTAAATAGCACCTCATGAACCTGGTCTAAAGTAGTGCACTATATAGGGAATAGGATGCCATTTGGGTTGCAAGCCTCTTCTATGAACTCTCCATTGAACTCTTCACTCGCTTAATCAGTAATCAATAGGACTCGCAGGAAGCCTAGCTCACTGAGCAGAGTGGAGGGGGGTGACTGTCACAGCTCTGTCACTGGCTCTGCTGTGGCCATGCGCTAGCTAGCGTTAGCATCAGCCATGGTTGCCAATACTACTCAAAATCCTTTCAAATTCTTTATCTGGACTTCATTTAGCTTGCCTGGCTTAATTGAAGCAATATAATATTCCTAAATAGCTGGCAAACGGTCAAAGTCTTTGAGAGATTTCCAGTGTTGTGCGAACCCCAGGGTCCGGTCAGTGTTAGGTCCCTATGAGCCTATTAGAGGGCAAACTAATCCTAGGTATGAATTGTGTTGACTTTTGACCCGGAACTCACCTCTGCTACGTGTCGCAAGCTTTTGTAGCAAACTGGTGAATGGCTGAAGACTGGGTCTGCTCTGGTCTGTGATGGAGAACAGTATGGGTTGTAGCGATACACCATAAGGAAAGGAGCAAACGATTCGTAGCTAACACTGGCCCACTACCTTTGCATAGCAACATTACTTAAAAATCATTTTAATAAATGACTTAGCTGGCTGTAAAACTAGCCTGCTCGCTAGATTAATACAATTCACATATAGCTAGCTGATCGTTCTGATGTTAAAAACTTGCTTTTGCTTAATGAACTGCATCGTTGGTTAAGGGCTTGTAAAGTAAGCATTTCACGGTAAAGGTGAAATACCTGTTGTGTTCGGCGCACGTGACAAATAAAGTTTGATTTGATTTAGTTATCTACGCAGTAGCATGGAGGGCAAGTGCTTCTAAAAATGTTACATTTTACGCATTCTCCGCACTCACAACAACGGAGTCAAGGGAACGTCCTCGGAGAACGAACTCGGAGAACGAACTCGGAGAACGAACTCGGAGAACGTCCTCGGAGAACGAACTCGGGGAACGAACTCGGAGAACGAACTCGGAGAACGAACTCGGAGAACGTCCTCGGGGAAGGCCTACTACTGAATGGGCGAGGCCTACTACTGAATGGGTTAGGCCTGCAACTGAATGGGCGAGGCCTACTACTGAATGTGCGAGGCCTACTACTGAATGGGCGAGGCCTACTACTGAATGGGTTAGGCCTGCTACTGAATGGGTTAGGCCTACTACTGAATGGGTTAGGCCTGCTACTGAATGGGCGAGGCCTACTACTGAATGGGTTAGGCCTACTACTGAATGGGTTAGGCCTACTACTGAATGGGCGAGGCCTACTACTGAATGGCTTAGGCCTACTACTGAATGGGTTAGGCCTGCTACTGAATAGGTTAGGCCTACTACTGAATGGGTTAGACCTACTACTGAATGGGCGAGGCCTACTACTGAATGAGCCAGGCCTACTACTGAATGGGCCAGTCTTACTACTGAATGGGCGAGGCCTACTACTGAATGGGCCAGGCCTACTACTGAATTGGTTAGGCCTGCTACTGAATGGGTTAGGCCTACTACTGAATGGGTTAGGCCTGCTACTGAATGGGTGAGGCCTACTACTGAATGGGTTAGGCCTACTACTGAATGGGTTAGGCCTACTACTGAATGGGCGAGGCCTACTACTGAATGGCTTAGGCCTACTACTGAATGGGTTAGGCCTGCTACTGAATAGGTTAGGCCTACTACTGAATGGGTTAGACCTACTACTGAATGGGCGAGGCCTACTACTGAATGGGCCAGGCCTACTACTGAATGGGCCAGTCTTACTACTGAATGGGCGAGGCCTACTACTGAATGGGCCAGGCCTACTACTGAATTGGACAGGCCTACTATTGAATGGGCCAGTCCTACTACTGAATGGGCCAGAACTTCTGCTGAATGGACTGATTTAAGAAGAAGACCAACGTCAATATAAAGATTTTAGCTACTACTACAGCTGCTGTTTATGAATGAACACTGAATATTAATACATTGATTCGCAATGTTGCATCTCCTTCAACAGCAGAGAGATATTGATACCGTGCCCCATTTGGGAAGACTTTCCCTGTTGACGTATTTTAGTACAATTTAGTTGTTGTCGATGAAGTTCTATTGACCAGTTGACAGACTCTCCCAACACCCGACCAGAACCAGAACACGTGGCTCCCTCTGATGACTCATCTCCTGGTGGTACATGTCTGAACAACGAACACAGTGGGCGTTACAACTTCCAGGCCTCTCCTCTCAGTCACCCAATCACAGCCTATCCAAAAAGGGGAGGGATTTCTGTGAACACCAACACACCTGCCCAGATAGTCTTCTTCCCCCACACTGCAGGCCCAATACCCCTATACCCCAGCCCTATACCCCAACCCTATACCCCAACCCTATACCCCAGCCCTATAGCCCAGCCCTATACCCCAACCCTATACCCCAGCCCCAGCCCTATACCCCAGCCCTATACCCCAGCCCTATATCCTTAGCCCTATATCCCAGCCCTGTACCCCAGCCCTATACCCCAACCCTATACTTCAGCCCTATACCCCAGCCCTATACCCCAGCCCTATACCCCAACCCTATACCCCAGCCCTATACCCCAGCCCTATATCCCTAGCCCTATAACCCCTCCCAGCCCTATAACCCGGCCCCATAACTCCTCCCAGCCCTATACCCCAACCCTATACCCCAGCCCTATATCCTTAGCCCTATATCTCAGCCCTGTACCCCAGCCCTATACCCCAACCCTATACTTCAGCCCTATACCCCAGCCCTATACCCCAGCCCTATACCCCAACCCTATACCCCACTATACCCCAGCCCTATATCCCTAGCCCTATATCCCAGCCCTGTACCCCAACCCTATACCCCATCCCTATACTTCAGCCCTATAGCCCAACCCCTAGCCCTATAACCCCTCCCAGCCCTATAACCAGCCCTATAACCCAGCCCTATAACCCAGCCCTAGCCATATAACCCAGCCCTAGCCATATAACCCAACCCTAGCCCTATAACCCCTCCCAGCCCTGTAACCCAGCCCTATAACCTAGCCCTATAATCCAGCCCTGTAACCCAGCCCTATAACCTAGCCCTATACTCCAGCCCTGTAACCCAGCCCTATAACCTAGCCCTATAATCCAGCCCTATAACCTAGCCCTATAATCCAGCCCTATAATCCAGCCCTATAACCTAGCCCTATAATCCAGCCCTATAACCCAGCCCTATAACCTAGCCCTATAATCCAGCCCTATAACCTAGCCCTATAACCTAGCCCTATAACCTAGCCCTATAACCCAGCCCTATAATCCAGCCCTATAACCTAGCCCTATAATCCAGCCCTATAATCCAGCCCTATAACCTAGCCCTATAACCCAGCCCTATAACCCAGCCCTATAACCTAGCCCTATAATCCAGCCCTATAACCTAGCCCTATAACCCAGCCCTATAACCCAGCCCTATAATCCAGCCCTATAACCTAGCCCTATAATCCAGCCCTATAATCCAGCCCTATAACCCAGCCCTATAACCTAGCCCTATAATCCAGCCCCAGCCTGACTTAGTTTGTTCTGTTCATTCTTCTCCATGATGAAGACATCTCACAGGAAGTCGTGGCCTTAGGGAGGGGGGGGGGGGATTTGGCTTTAGTACGACTGACTGGAGGTTGTCTGTGATTTTGCCTGAGTGGCTTTCCTTCCATGACCAACACAGCAAGACAAGACACACCCCGCCCGGGAAATTGATTTTTCCCCCTTTGACTTTCATCCAAAAGCCAATTTAACCATCCGTCCAACGGAACAGGGGTCCTTTTTGAACACTGAGATAGTAATGGTTCTCATTCATTAAACTACAGCTCAGTGTTCAACACCATGGTGCCGTCCCCTAAAGCTAAGGACCCTGGGACTGAACACTTCCCTCTGCAACTGGATACTGATGGGCCGCACCCTCATGTGGTGAGGCAACAAGACATCCTCCACACTGACCCTCAGAGAGGCGTCAGACCAGCTGGATGGTGGTCAAGGTAACATCAGACCAGTTGGATGGTGGTCAAGGTAACATCAGACCAGTTGGATGGTGGTCAAGGTAACATCAGACCAGTTGAATGCTGGTCAAGGTAACATCAGACCAGCTGGATGGTGGTCAAGGTAACATCAGACCAGTTGAATGGTGGTCAAGGTAACATCAGACCAGTATAGCTCAGCTTGTATTTGTTTAAAACCCTGTAATAAAAAGAAAATTGGGTGGCGACCTTGGGTCCACTTTGTGTCAGAGGGGGGAGCGTGGCGGGGGGGAGGGGTGGCGCGGTGGGGTGTCTGTGAATGGATGGGGCTCAGCGGGGCTCGAAAGCACCTGGTCGAACGGCCTGGACCGATGGACGGACGGGAGGCTGGCAGCACAAAGCCATCTGGGGGTAATTACCACAAGGTATTCTCTAAAGGACCAGATGGGATGAGGAGGGAGGGAGGGAGGGAGGGGGGCATAACCTAGCCCTCCCCTTAGCTCTACCACTACCCCATCACATCATTTACAAAATAGTTCCATTCAATGATACACTTACTCTCTCCACCAGTTAGGTCTTTCAGCTTCTCCATTACTCTCCCCACCAGTTAGGTCTTTCAGCTTCTCCCTTACTCTCTCCACCAGTTAGGTCTTTCAGCTTCTCCCTTACTCTCTCCACCAGTTAGGTCTTTCAGCTTCTCCCTTACTCTCTCCACCAGTTAGGTCTTTCAGCTTCTCCCTTACTCTCTCCACCAGTTAGGTCTTTCAGCTTCTCCCTTACTCTCTCCACCAGTTAGGTCTTTCAGCTTCTCCCTTACTCTCCCCACCAGTTAGGTCTTTCAGCTTCTCCCTTACTCTCTCCACCAGTTAGGTCATTCAGCTTCTCCCTTACTCTCCCCACCAGTTAGGTCATTCAGCTTCTCCCTTACTCTCTCCACCAGTTAGGTCTTTCAGCTTCTCCCTTACTCTCTCCACCAGTTAGGTCTTTCAGCTTCTCCCTTACTCTCCCCACCAGTTAGGTCTTTCAGCTTCTTACTCGAAGGAAAACGCCACCCAAAACTATATTTTGGTATTTGTTTCATTAGTCCATTGTTGACCCAGTACTAAAATGTTTTGCTTGTCAGCATTCGCGTTTTTAAGATATGTAACTTTCAAAATACAATAATGCAAACTCAGCATCATATGATGCAAAACGAGTCATACGGGGGATAATTTTTGTATTTTGAAAGTTATACATCTTGAAAACTTGGTGACTAGCAAAATGTTTTGGGACTAGCTTAACAAAGACCAGAGATAGTTATGGGGTGGAGTTTTACTTTAGTCTCCCTACCAGATAGGTATTTCAGCCTCTCAGCTGTTGTTACACAGCCCCTTTATGTTAATCCCCCCCCCCTTTAAAAAAAGAGAGAGACAGAAAGGAAGAGCGAGAGAGGGGGGAAGAGAGAGACAGAAAGGAAGAGCGAGAGAGGGGGGAAGAGAGAGAGAAAGGAAGAGCGAGAGAGGGGGGAAGAGAGAGACAGAAAGGAAGAGCGAGAGAGGGGGGAAGAGAGAGACAGAAAGGAAGAGCGAGAGAGGGGGGAAGAGAGAGACAGAAAGGAAGAGCGAGAGAGGGGCAAGAGAGAGACAGAAAGGAAGAGCGAGAGAGGGGGAAGAGAGAGACAGAAAGGAAGAGCGAGAGAGGGGGAAGAGAGAGACAGAAAGGAAGAGCGAGAGAGGGGGCAAGAGAGAGACAGAAAGGAAGAGCGAGAGAGGGGGAAGAGAGAGACAGAAAGGAAGAGCGAGAGAGGGGGCAAGAGAGAGACAGAAAGGAAGAGCGAGAGAGGGGGCAAGAGAGAGACAGAAAGGAAGAGCGAGAGAGAGCGAGAGAGGGGGGAAGAGAGAGACAGAAAGGAAGAGCGAGAGAGGGGGCAAGAGAGAGACAGAAAGGAAGAGCGAGAGAGGGGGAAGAGAGAGACAGAAAGGGAAGAGCGAGAGAGGGGGGAAGAGAGAGACAGAAAGGAAGAGCGAGAGAGGGGGCAAGAGAGAGACAGAAAGGAAGAGCGAGAGAGGGGGCAAGAGAGAGACAGAAAGGAAGAGCGAGAGAGAGCGAGAGAGGGGGGAAGAGAGAGACAGAAAGGAAGAGCGAGAGAGGGGGAAGAGAGAGACAGAAAGGAAGAGCGAGAGAGGGGGAAGAGAGAGACAGAAAGGAAGAGCGAGAGAGGGGGCAAGAGAGAGACAGAAAGGAAGAGCGAGAGAGAGCGAGAGAGGGGGGAAGAGAGAGACAGAAAGGAAGAGCGAGAGAGGGGGCAAGAGAGAGACAGAAAGGAAGAGCGAGAGAGAGCGAGAGAGGGGGGAAGAGAGAGACAGAAAGGAAGAGCGAGAGAGAGCGAGAGAGGGGGGAAGAGAGAGACAGTGAGAGAGAGAGGTGGGAAAGAGGGAGGAGAGAGACTCACCCTCAAATCGTTTCCTCCTCAGAGAGTACATTTTTACGCCCTTCCCTTTCCTCCCTTCTGTTCCTTCCCAACCTCGGAGTGCCTAGAAAAGACCTGGTTTATTTTGAGAGGAGAGAAAATAAAAGAGAGGGTAGAGTGAGAGAGAGATTAGAGAGAGATGGTAGAGTGAGTGAGACAGAGATTAGAGAGAGAGTCGAGTGATAGAGAGATTAGAGAGAGATGGTAGAGTGAGTGAGAGAGATTAGAGAGAGAGTCGAGTAATAGAGAGATTAGAGAGAGATGGAGGAGTGAGTGAGAGAGAGATGGTAGAGTGAGTGAGTGAGAGAGAGAAAGATGGTAGGTTGAGTGAGAGAGAGATTAGAGAGAGAGAGTCGAGTGATAGAGAGTTTAGAGATTGTGGGTAGAGTGAGTGAGAGATTAGCGAGAGATGGTAGAGTGAGTGAGAGAGATATTACGGAGAGAGGGTAGAGTGAGTGAGTGAGAGATTTGAGAGAGAGGGTAGAGTGAGTGAGAGAGCGATTAGAGAGAGAGGGTCGAGTGAGTGAGAATGGAGAGAGAGGGTCGAGTGATAGAGAGATTAGAGAGAGTGGGTAGAGTGAGTGAGAGATTAGAGAGAGTGGGTAGAGTGAGTGAGAGATATTACGGAGAGAGGGTAGAGTGAGTGAGTGAGAGATTAGAGAGAGTGGGTAGAGTGAGAGAGAGATTAGTGAGAGAGCGATTAGAGAGAGAGTGGGTCGTGTGAGTGAGAGAGAGATTAGAGAGATTGTAGAGTGAGTGAGAGAGAGTGACTAGTTGACACTACTTGATAACAATTTGAAACACTGGAAAGAATCAACCAATAAACAAACTAGAATGCTATCTAGAATGCTATCTAGAACGCTATCTAGAATGCTATCTAGAACGCTATCTAGAACGCTATCTAGAATGCTATCTAGAACGCTATCTAGAATGCTATCTAGAACGCTATCTAGAATGCTATCTAGAATGCTATCTAGAACGCTATCTAGAATGCTATCTAGAATGCTATCTAGAATGCTATCTAGAATGCTATCTAGAGAATACTCTCGAGAGAAGACAGGCTATGTGCTCACTGCCCACAAAATGAGGTGGAAACTGAGCTGCACTTCCAAACCTCCTGCCCAAAGTATGACCATATTATAGACACATTTTTCCCTCACATTACACAGGGCAACAACCCGAAAACAAATCAGACATTGATAAACTCCCAATCTGTTAGGTAAAATGCCACAATGTACCATAACAGCAGCAAGATGTGTGATCCGTTGCCATGACAACGGAGCAACCAGAGGAACACAAACAACATTGTAAAAACTAACTAACTAACTAATATTTAGCTGTTTCCTTATTTTCCGCTACTAGTTGTACAACAAATATTTGCACATTGTTAAAACATTGTACATAGTTTATAATATAATATCTGAAATGTCTTTATGAGTGCAATGTTTACTGTAAAATAACAAATAGATTTGCTGATGTAGTTTTTTGTTTATTTCACTTGCTTTGGGAATGTAAACATATGTTTCCCATGCCCCTTTGAATTGAATTGAGAGAGAGAGAGAGAGAGAGAGAGAGAGAGAGAGAGAGAGAGAGAGAGAGAGAGAGAGAGAGAGAGAGAGAGAGAGGGGGGAGTAGGAGAGAAACAGAAAGTGATTGAGAGAGAGAGAGAGAGAGAGAGAGAGAGAGAGAGAGAGAGGGAGAAAGAGGGGAAAGTAGGAGAGAAACAGAAAGTGATTGAGAGAGAGAGAGAGGGGAGAGAGAGGGGAAAGTAGGAGAGAAACAGAAAGTGATTGAGAGAGAGAGAGAGAGAGAGAGAGGGGGGGAGTAGGAGAGAAACAGAAAGTGATTGAGAGAGAGAGAGAGGAGAGAGAGAGAGAGAGAGAGAGAGAGAGAGAGACAGGGGAAAGTAGGAGAGAAACAGAAAGTGATTGAGAGAGCGAGAGAGAGAGAGAGGGGGAAGTAGGAGAGAAACAGAAAGTGATTGAGAGAGAGAGAGAGAGAGAGAGAGAGAGAGAGAGGGGGGAGTAGGAGAGAAACAGAAAGTGATTGAGAGAGAGAGAGAGAGAGAGAGAGAGAGAGAGAGAGAGAGGGAGAAAGAGGGGAAAGTAGGAGAGAAACAGAAAGTGATTGAGAGAGAGAGAGAGAGAGAGAGAGAGAGGGGGGAAGTAGGAGAGAAACAGAAAGTGATTGAGAGAGAGAGAGAGAGGGAGAGAGAGAGAGTGGAAAGAAGGAGAGAAACAGAAAGTGATTGAGAGAGAGAGAGAGAGAGAGAGAGAGAGAGAGAGAGAGAGAGAGAGAGAGAGAGAGAGAGAGAGAGAGAGGGGAAAGTAGGAGAGAAACAGAGTGATTGTGAGAGAGAGAGAGAGAGAGAGAGAGAGAGAGAGAGAGAGAGAGGGGAAAGTGGGAGAGAAACAGAAAGTGATCGAGAGAGAGAGAGAGAGAGAGAGAGAGAGAGAGAGGGGAAAGTAGGAGAGAAACAGAAAGTGATCGAGAGAGAGAGAGAGAGAGAGAGAGAGAGAGAGAGAGAGAGAGAGAGAGAGAGAGAGAGAGAGAGCTACAGCACAAAATAAAAGCCCTCCAACCCAAAAAGGCCTGTGGAGTTGATGGTATCATGAATTAAATTATAAAATATACAGACCACAAATTCCAATTCGGTAGACTTTTTGAACATCATCCTTATAGCTCTGGCATCTTCCCCAACATTTGGAACCAAGAACCGATCACCACAATCCACAAAAGTGGAGACAACTTTGACCCCAATAACTACAGTGGGATATGCGTCAATAGCAACCTTGGGAAAATCTTCTGCATTATCAATAACATCAGACTCATACATTTTTCCTCAGAGAAAACAATGTCTTGAGCAAATGTCAAATTGGCTTTTTACCAAATTATCGTATGACAGACCACGTATTCACCCTGCACACCCTAATTGACAAACAAACAAACCAAAACAAAGGCAAAGTCTTCTCATGCTTTGTTGATTTCAAAAAAGCTTTTGACTCAATTTGGCATCATGGTCTGCTATACAAATTGATGGAAAGTGGTGTTGAGGGAGAAACAAATCCATGCACACAAACAACAAGTGTGCAGTTAACATTGGCCAAAAAAACACACATTTCTTTCCACATGGCCGTAGGGGTGAGACAGGGATGCAGCTTGAGCCCCACCTTCTTCAACATATGTCAACAAATTGGTGAGGGGAACTAGAACACTCTAAATCTCAGTAAGACAAAAATAATGGTCCAGAGCACACAAAAACCTCGGCCTAAACATCAGTGCCACATTCTGAGAGACAAGGCAAGAAGGGCCTTCCACGACATTAAAAGGAACATAAAATTTGACATAACAATTAGGATCTGGCTAAAAATACCTTTGTGGTTGGGAGGTCTGGGGTCCGCTCACCAACCAAGTATTCAGAAAATGGGACAAACACAAAATTGAGACTCTGCATGCAGAATTCTGCAAAAATATCCTCTGTGTACAACGTAAAACACCAAATAATAAATGCCGAGCAGAATTAGCCACATTCCTGCTAATTATCAAAATACAGAAAAGAGATGTTCAATTCTACAACCACCTAAAAGGAAGTGATTCCCAAACCTTCCATAACAAAGCCATCACCTACAGATAGATAAACCTGGAGAAGAGACCCCTAAGCAAGCTGTCACAAACACAAACAGATCCCACAGAGCCCCAGGACAGCAACATAATTAGATCCAACCAAATCACGAGAAAACAAGATTGCAAGGAATTAACAAAGAACAGAGCAATCTAGAATGCTATTTGGCCCTAAACAGAGAGTACACAGTGGCAGAATACCTGACCACTGTGACTGACCTAAAATTAAGGAAAGCTTTGACTATGTACAGACTCAGTGAGCGTAGCCTTGCTATTGAGAAAGGTCGCATTAGGCAGACCTGGAAACTGAGCTGCACTTCCAAACCTCCTGCCAAATGTATGACCATATTGGAGACACCTATCCTGCCTGTTTGGCCCTGTCCGGGGGTATCATCTGATGGGGCCACAGTGTCTCCTGACCCCTCTTGTCTCAGCCTCCAGTATTTATGCTGCAGTAGTTTATGTATCGGGGGTCTAGGGTCAGTCTGATATATCTGGAGTATTTCTCCTGTCTTATCCTGTGTCCTGTGTGAATTTAAGTATGCTCTCTCTAATTCTCTCTCTATTTCTCTCTCTTTCTTTCTTTCTGTCTTTCTTTCTTTCTCTCGGAGGACCTGAGCCCTAGGACCATGCCTCAGGACTACCTGGCATGACGACTCCTTGCCGTCCCCAGTCCACCTGGCCGTGCTGCTGCTCCAGTTTCAACTGTTCTGCCTGCAGCTATGGAACCCTGACCTGTTCACCTGGCCGTGCTGCTGCTCCAGTTTCAACTGTTCTGCCTGCGGCTATGGAACCCTGACCTGTTCACCGGACGTGCTACCTGTCCCAGACCTGCTGTTTTCAACTCTCTAGAGACAGTAGGAGCAGTAGAGATACTCTGAATGATCGGCTTCGAAAAGCCAACTGAGGTTTATTCCTGAGGTGCTGACCTGTTGCACCCTCGACAACCACTGTGATTATTATTATCTGACCCTGCTGGTCATCTATGAACATTTGAACATCTTGGCCATGTTCTGTTATAATCTCCAGCCTGCACAGCCAGAAGAGGACTGGCCACCCCTCATAGCCTGGTTCCTCTCTAGGTTTATAATCTCCACCCGGCACAGCCAGAAGAGGACTGGCCACCCCACATAGCCTGGTTCCTCTCTAGGTTTCTTCCTAGGTTTTGGCCTTTCTAGGGAGTTTTTCCTAGCCACCGTGCTTCTACACCTGCATTGCTTGCTGTTTGGGGGTTTAGGCTGGGTTTCTTTGAGATATCACCTGATGTAAGAAGGGCTATATAAATACATTTGATTGAAATTTGATTGACATACAAAGAATTTGAAAACAAATCCAATTTTGATAAACTCCCATATCTACTGGGTGAAATACCACCGTGTGCCATCACAGCAGTAAGATTTGTGACCTGTTGCCACAAGAACAGGGCATTTTGTACTTTAACTATTTGCACATCAATACAACACTGATATATATATATACTTAAATTGAATTGAAATTGAATTGAGAAAGAGAAAGAGAAAGAGAAAGAGAGCAACTTGTATCCAGCCAGAGCAGGTCTGTGTCAGAGTGCAGTGTCAACTCCACCTCCAGCTGAGGTCTCCTAGCCCACCTGTTAGTTAGTGGTTCTCTCCCTTTTCTCTCCTCTCCTCTTTTCTGTCCTCTTTGTTTTCCTGCCGTGCTGTTCTGTGCTGCCCCCCCGCCCCCCCCCTAACACACACAACAATCTAGTTAACCAGTAGCCCCATCCTTCTCCCCCAGGAATACATCACTAGATCACCCCCTTCTATTTTATAGCTGTGTTCTGTTATGTGTTCTATTCTCTGCTCTATTCTGTGTTCTACTCTGTGTTCTCTGTTCTATTCTGTATTCTATTATGTGTTCTCTGTTCTATTCTGTTTTCTCTGTTCTATTCTGTGTTCTCTGTTCTATTCTGTGTTCTCTGTTCTATTCTGTGTTCTGTGTTCTCTGTTCTATTCTGTGTTCTCTGTTCTATTCTGTGTTCTATTCTGTGTTCTGTTCTCTGTTCTATTCTGTGTTCTCTGTTCTATTCTGTTTTCTCTGTTCTATTCTGTGTTCTCTGTTCTATTCTGTGTTCTCTGTTCTATTCTGTGTTCTGTTCTATTCTGTGTTCTCTGTTCTATTCTGTGTTCTCTGTTCTATGCTGTGTTCTCTGTTCTATTCTGTGTTCTCTGTTCTATTCTGTGTTCTCTGTTCTATTCTGTGTTCTCTGTTCTATTCTGTGTTCTCTGTTCTATTCTGTGTTCTCTGTTCTATTCTGTGTTCTATTCTGTGTTCTGTTCTCTGTTCTATTCTGTGTTCTCTGTTCTATTCTGTTTTCTCTGTTCTATTCTGTGTTCTCTGTTCTATTCTGTGTTCTCTGTTCTATTCTGTGTTCTCTGTTCTATTCTGTGTTCTCTGTTCTATTCTGTGTTCTCTGTTCTATTCTGTGTTCTCTGTTCTATTCTGTGTTCTCTCTTCTATTCTGTGTTCTCTGTTCTATTCTGTGTTCTCTGTTCTATTCTGTGTTCTCTGTTCTATTCTGTGTTCTCTGTTCTATTCTGTGTTCTGTTCTCTGTTCTATTCTGTGTTCTCTGTTCTATTCTGTATTCTCTGTTCTATTCTGTTTTCTCTGTTCTATTCTGTGTTCTCTGTTCTATTCTGTGTTCTCTGTTCTATTCTGTGTTCTCTGTTCTATTCTGTGTTCTCTGTTCTATTCTGTGTTCTCTGTTCTATTCTGTGTTCTCTCTTCTATTCTGTGTTCTCTGTTCTATTCTGTGTTCTCTGTTCTATTCTGTGTTCTCTGTTCTATTCTGTGTTCTGTTCTCTGTTCTATTCTGTGTTCTCTGTTCTATTCTGTATTCTCTGTTCTATTCTGTTTTCTCTGTTCTATTCTGTGTTCTGTTCTCTGTTCTATTCTGTGTTCTCTGTTCTATTCTGTTTTCTCTGTTCTATTCTGTGTTCTCTGTTCTATTCTGTGTTCTCTGTTCTATTCTGTGTTCTCTGTTCTATTCTGTGTTCTCTGTTCTATTCTGTGTTCTGTTCTCTGTTCTATTCTGTGTTCTCTGTTCTATTCTGTGTTCTCTGTTATGTTCTGTGTTCTCTGTTCTATTCTGTTTTCTCTGTTCTATTCTGTGTTCTCTGTTCTATTCTGTTTTCTCTGTTCTATTCTGTGTTCTCTGTTCTATTCTGTTTTCTCTGTTCTATTCTGTGTTCTCTGTTCTATTCTGTGTTCTGTTCTCTGTTCTATTCTGTGTTCTCTGTTCTATTCTGTGTTCTCTGTTCTATTCTGTGTTCTCTGTTCTATTCTGTTGTCTCTGTTCTATTCTGTGTTCTCTGTTCTATTCTGTTTTCTCTGTTCTATTCTGTGTTCTCTGTTCTATTCTGTTTTCTCTGTTCTATTCTGTGTTCTCTGTTCTATTCTGTTTTCTCTGTTCTATTCTGTGTTCTCTGTTCTATTCTGTGTTCTCTGTTCTATTCTGTTTTCTCTGTTCTATTCTGTGTTCTCTGTTCTATTCTGTTTTCTCTGTTCTATTCTGTGTTCTCTGTTCTATTCTGTTTTCTCTGTTCTATTCTGTTTTCTCTGTTCTATTCTGTGTTCTCTGTTCTATTCTGTGTTCTATTATGTGTTCCCTGTTCTATTCTGTGTTCTGTTCTCTGTTCTATTCTGTATTCTATTCTGTATTCTATTCTGTGTTCTCTGGTCTATTCTGTGTTCTGTTCTCTGTTCTATTCTCTGTTCTACTCTGTGTTCTATTCTGTGTTCTCTGTTCTATTCTGTGTTCTCTGTTCTATTCTGTATTATATTCTGTGTTCTCTGTTCTATTCTGTGTTCTCTGTTCTATTATGTGTTCTCTGTTCTATTCTGTGTTCTGTTCTCTGTTCTATTCTGTGTTCTCTGTTCTATTATGTGTTCTCTGTTCTATTATGTGTTCTCTGTTCTATTCTGTGTTCTCTGTTCTATTATGTGTTCTCTGTTCTATTCTGTGTTCTCTGTTCTATTCTGTGTTCTCTGTTCTATTCTGTGTTCTCTGTTCTATTCTGTGTTCTATTCTGTGTTCTCTGTTCTATTCTGTGTTCTCTGTTCTATTCTGTGTTCTCTGTTCTATTCTGTGTTCTCTGTTCTATTCTGTTTTCTCTGTTCTATTCTGTGTTCTGTTCTCTGTTCTATTCTGTGTTCTCTGTTCTATTCTGTTTTCTCTGTTCTATTCTGTGTTCTCTGTTCTATTCTGTGTTCTCTGTTCTATTCTGTGTTCTCTGTTCTATTCTGTGTTCTCTGTTCTATTCTGTGTTCTGTTCTCTGTTCTATTCTGTGTTCTCTGTTCTATTCTGTGTTCTCTGTTATGTTCTGTGTTCTCTGTTCTATTCTGTTTTCTCTGTTCTATTCTGTGTTCTCTGTTCTATTCTGTTTTCTCTGTTCTATTCTGTGTTCTCTGTTCTATTCTGTTTTCTCTGTTCTATTCTGTGTTCTCTGTTCTATTCTGTGTTCTGTTCTCTGTTCTATTCTGTGTTCTCTGTTCTATTCTGTGTTCTCTGTTCTATTCTGTGTTCTCTGTTCTATTCTGTTTTCTCTGTTCTATTCTGTGTTCTCTGTTCTATTCTGTTTTCTCTGTTCTATTCTGTGTTCTCTGTTCTATTCTGTATTCTATTCTGTGTTCTATTATGTGTTCTCTGGTCTATTATGTGTTCTCTGTTCTATTCTGTGTTCTGTTCTCTGTTCTATTCTGTATTCTATTCTGTGTTCTCTGTTCTATTCTGTGTTCTCTGTTCTATTCTGTGTTCTATTCTGTGTTCTCTGTTCTATTATGTGTTCTCTGTTCTATTCTGTATTCTATTCTGTGTTCTCTGTTCTATTCTGTGTTCTCTGTTCTATTCTGTGTTCTGTTCTCTGTTCTATTCTGTATTCTATTCTGTGTTCTATTATGTGTTCTCTGGTCTATTCTGTGTTCTGTTCTCTGTTCTATTCTATAAGATGTGTTGTAATGAAATGAGCAGAAAGCCTTGTTCACTGACAACTGTTGTATATTACACATGCGCAACACAATATGAGAATATAAATACATATATTATATAGTATAAATATATATACTGAGTGTACAAAACATTAGGAACACCTTCCTAATATTATGTTGCAGTCCTTTTTGTTCTCAGAACCACCTCTATTCATCTGGACGTGGACTCTACAAAACATTAAGAACACCTTCCTAATATTGAGTTTCACCCTCAGAACCACCTTTATTCATCTGGACATGGACTCTACTAAACATTAAGAACACCTTCCTAATATTGAGTTTCACCCTCAGAACCACCTCTATTCATCTGGACATGTCCTTTGGGTGGTGGACCATTCTTGATCCACACAGGAAACTGTTGAGCGTGAAAAACCCAGCAGCGTTGCAGTTCTTGACACAAACTGGTGCGCCTGGATCCTACTACCATACTCTGTTCAAAGGCACTTCAATCTTTTGTCTTGCCCCATTCACCCTCTGAATGGCTCACATACACAATCCATGTCTCAATTGTTTCAAGGCTTAAAAATCCTTCTTCAACCTGTCTCCTCCTCTTCATCTACACGGATTGAAGTGGATTTAACAAGTGACATCAATAAGAAATCATAACTTCACCTGAATTCACCTGGTCAGTCTATGTCATGAAAACAGCAGGTGTTCCTAATATGCTAATTTCCCAACCAGTGGTTGGTGTGCTTCCGCCAAACTGATAAAAAACATTGTGTGATGACGTAGAGCACACAAAATGTACTTTTTCATTGAAGTTTTCATGTCCCGAATAAAAATTCACTGTGTTCCCATCACATTTTCAAATCTACCGACAATTTTGTCACAAAAAAAACCAAACAGTTTCGTTAAATAGCAAAAATTCTGCTCGCAGATGCAAGTGCTTGTCGACAAGATCATTTTATTATGGATTATCGTGAGGATACCTTTATTTGTCAAAACGTCAATCAATTATCGACCATCATGTCACCAGAATCAGACCCTCGATATTTATTTGAAAGGAGCGTCAAGATCATCGGGCTCTTTCACCACCCTGGGAAATTCATCGTAACTTATTTCATCTGTAGCCTAATAAACTGTATGGTTTCCTGAGTCATAGTGGGAGGACCACACCACAGATCTGTATCCTAATAAACTGTATGGTTTCCTGAGTCGTAGTGGGAGGACCACACAACAGATCTGTAGCCTAATAAACTGCATGGTTTCCTGAGTCGTAGTGGGAGGACCACACAACAGATCTGTAGCCTAATAAACTGTATGGTTTCCTGAGTCGTAGTGGGAGGACCACACAACAGATCTGTAGCCTAATAAACTGTATGGTTTCCTGAGGACCACACAACAGATCTGTAGCCTAATAAACTGCATGGTTTCCTGTGGACCACACAACAGATCTGTAGCCTAATAAACTGTATGGTTTCCTGAGTCGTAGTGGGAGGACCACACAACAGATCTGTAGCCTAATAAACTGTATGGTTTCCTGAGTCGTAGTGGGAGGACCACACAACAGATCTGTAGCCTAATAAACTGTATGGTTTTACTGAGTCGTAGTGGGCGGACCACATAACAGATCTGTAGCCTAATAAACTGTATGGTTTCCTGAGTCGTAGTGGGCGGACCACATAACAGATCTGTAGCCTAATAAACTGCATGGTTTCCTGAGTCGTAGTGGGAGGACCACACAACAGATCTGTAGCCTAATAAACTGTATGGTTTCCTGAGTCGTAGTGGGAGGACCACACAACAGATCTGTAGCCTAATAAACTGTATGGTTTCCTGAGTCGTAGTGGGAGGACCACACAACAGATCTGTAGCCTAATAAACTGTATGGTTTCCTGAGTCGTAGTGGGAGGACCACACAACAGATCTGTAGCCTAATAAACTGCATGGTTTCCTGAGGACCACACAACAGATCTGTAGCCTAATAAACTGTATGGTTTCCTGAGTCGTAGTGGGAGGACCACACAACAGATCTGTAGCCTAATAAACTGTATGGTTTCCTGAGTCGTAGTGGGAGGACCACACAACAGATCTGTAGCCTAATAAACTGTATGGTTTCCTGAGTCGTAGTGGGAGGACCACACAACAGATCTGTAGCCTAATAAACTGTATGGTTTCCTGAGTCGTAGTGGGAGGACCACACAACAGATCTGTAGCCTAATAAACTGTATGGTTTCCTGAGTCATAGTGGGAGGACCACACAACAGATCTGTAGCCTAATAAACTGTATGGTTTCCTGAGGACCACACAACAGATCTGTAGCCTAATAAACTGCATGGTTTCCTGTGGACCACACAACAGATCTGTAGCCTAATAAACTGTATGGTTTCCTGAGTCGTAGTGGGAGGACCACACAACAGATCTGTAGCCTAATAAACTGTATGGTTTCCTGAGTCGTAGTGGGCGGACCACATAACAGATCTGTAGCCTAATAAACTGTATGGTTTCCTGAGTCGTAGTGGGCGGACCACATAACAGATCTGTAGCCTAATAAACTGTATGGTTTCCTGAGTCGTAGTGGGCGGACCACATAACAGATCTGTAGCCTAATAAACTGCATGGTTTCCTGAGTCGTAGTGGGAGGACCACACAACAGATCTGTAGCCTAATAAACTGTATGGTTTCCTGAGTCGTAGTGGGAGGACCACACAACAGATCTGTAGCCTAATAAACTGCATGGTTTCCTGAGTCGTAGTGGGAGGACCACACAACAGATCTGTAGCCTAATAAACTGTATGGTTTCCTGAGTCGTAGTGGGAGGACCACACAACAGATCTGTAGCCTAATAAACTGCATGGTTTCCTGAGGACCACACAACAGATCTGTAGCCTTATAAACTGTATGGTTTCCTGAGTCGTAGTGGGAGGACCACACAACAGATCTGTAGCCTAATAAACTGTATGGTTTCCTGAGTCGTAGTGGGAGGACCACACAACAGATCTGTAGCCTAATAAACTGTATGGTTTCCTGAGTCGTAGTGGGAGGACCACACAACAGATCTGTAGCCTAATAAACTGGATGGTTTCCTGAGTCGTAGTGGGAGGACCACACAACAGATCTGTAGCCTAATAAACTGCATGGTTTCCTGAGTCGTAGTGGGAGGACCACACAACAGATCTGTAGCCTAATAAACTGCATGGTTTCCTGAGGACCACACAACAGATCTGTAGCCTAATAAACTGCATGGTTTCCTGAGGACCACACAACAGATCTGTAGCCTAATAAACTGTCTGGTTTCCTGAGTCGTAGTGGGAGGACCACACAACAGATCTGTAGCCTAATAAACTGTATGGTTTCCTGAGTCGTAGTGGGAGGACCACACACCAGATCTGTAGCCTAATAAACTGTATGGTTTCCTGAGTCGTAGTGGGAGGACCACACAACAGATCTGTAGCCTAATAAACTGTATGGTTTCCTGAGTCGTAGTGGGAGGACCACACAACAGATCTGTAGCCTAATAAACTGTATGGTTTCCTGAGTCGTAGTGGGAGGACCACACAACAGATCTGTAGCCTAATAAACTGTATGGTTTCCTGAGGACCACACAACAGATCTGTAGCCTAATAAACTGCATGGTTTCCTGAGGACCACACAACAGATCTGTAGCCTAATAAACTGTATGGTTTCCTGAGTCGTAGTGGGAGGACCACACAACAGATCTGTAGCCTAATAAACTGTATGGTTTCCTGAGGACCACACAACAGATCTGTAGCCTAATAAACTGCATGGTTTCCTGAGGACCACACAACAGATCTGTAGCCTAATAAACTGCATGGTTTCCTGAGGACCACACAACAGATCTGTAGCCTTATAAACTGTATGGTTTCCTGAGTCGTAGTGGGAGGACCACACAACAGATCTGTAGCCTAATAAACTGTATGGTTTCCTGAGTCGTAGTGGGAGGACCACACAACAGATCTGTAGCCTAATAAACTGTATGGTTTCCTGAGTCGTAGTGGGAGGACCACACAACAGATCTGTAGCCTAATAAACTGGATGGTTTCCTGAGTCGTAATGGGAGGACCACACAACAGATCTGTAGCCTAATAAACTGCATGGTTTCCTGAGTCGTAGTGGGAGGACCACTCAACAGATCTGTAGCCTAATAAACTGTATGGTTTCCTGAGTCGTAGTGGGAGGACCACACAACAGATCTGTAGCCTAATAAACTGCATGGTTTCCTGAGGACCACACAACAGATCTGTAGCCTAATAAACTGCATGGTTTCCTGAGTCATAGTGGGAGGACCACACAACAGATCTGTAGCCTAATAAACTGTATGGTTTCCTGAGTCGTAGTGGGAGGACCACACAACAGATCTGTAGCCTAATAAACTGTATGGTTTCCTGAGTCGTAGTGGGAGGACCACACAACAGATCTGTAGCCTAATAAACTGTATGGTTTCCTGAGTCGTAGTGGGAGGACCACACAACAGATCTGTAGCCTAATAAACTGTATGGTTTCCTGAGTCGTAGTGGGAGGACCACACAACAGATCTGTAGCCTAATAAACTGTATGGTTTCCTGAGTCGTAGTGGGAGGACCACACAACAGATCTGTAGCCTAATAAACTGCATGGTTTCCTGAGTCGTAGTGGGAGGACCACACAACAGATCTGTAGCCTAATAAACTGGATGGTTTCCTGAGTCGTAGTGGGAGGACCACACAACAGATCTGTAGCCTAATAAACTGCATAGTTTCCTGAGGACCACACAACAGATCTGTAGCCTAATAAACTGCATGGTTTCCTGAGGACCACACAACATGTCATCGCACGACTCCAAGTTTACTTCCATATCATGGTTGTTCTATCAATATTTGCGTTTAAAGGCATTTCCACTGACATTTTTTACAACAAACAAATGATCTGTCAGCATTTAAAAAATTGTACCTCAACTTCCTGTTTCCATCACAGCTGTCGGGATT
The DNA here is from genome assembly GCF_023373465.1 of Oncorhynchus keta. Taxonomy (NCBI): domain Eukaryota; kingdom Metazoa; phylum Chordata; class Actinopteri; order Salmoniformes; family Salmonidae; genus Oncorhynchus; species Oncorhynchus keta. The sequence continues at coordinate 46,205,871 of NC_068445.1, read as the reverse complement.
TTGACTCTTTTAACAAGAAATACATGCAGATTAATCTTCAGATTGTGTGTGTTTGACTGATTGTGCGTATGTGTGTGTGTGTGTGTGTGTGTGTGTGTGTGTGTGTGTGTGTGTGTGTGTGTGTGTGTGTGTGTGTGTGTGTGTGTGTGTGTGTGTGTGTGTGTGTGTGTGTGCGTGCGTGCTTGTGTGTGTGTCTGATCGCGTTTGTGTGTTTGTGTTTGCATGAAACAGTAAAAGATGAAGGGGAAAAAAAGTGAAAGATGAGAGAGAGAGAGAGAGACAGAGAGACAGTAAGAGAGAGAGGGAGAGAGACAGAGAGACAGTAAGAAAAGAGAGAGAGGGAGAGAGACAGAGAGACAGTAAGAAAAGAGAGAGAGACAGAGAGAGAGTGAGAGAGAGAGACAGAGAGAAAAGAGAGAAAGAGAGAAAATAGAGAGAGAGAGACAGACAGACAGACAGACAGACAGACAGACAGACAGAGAGACAGAGAGACAGAGAGACAGAGACAGTAAGAAAAGAGAGAGAATGACAGAGAGACAGAGAGAGAGAGAGAGAGAGAGAGAGAGAGAGAGAGAGAGACAGAGAGACAGTAAGAAAAGAGAGAGAGACAGAGACAGAGAGACAGAGACAGTAAGAAAAGAGAGAGAGAGAGAGAGACAGAGAGAGAGAGACAGAGAGAAAATAGAGAGAGACAGACAGACAGACAGACAGACAGACAGACAGACAGACAGACAGAGAGATAGACAGACAGACAGAGAGACAGTAAGAAAAGACACAGAGAGAGAGACAGAGAGACAGAGACAGAGAGACAGAGAGAGAGAGAGAGGGAGAGAGAGAGAGAGAGAGAGAGAGAGAGAGAGAGAGAGAGAGAGAGAGAGAGAGAGAGAGACAGAGACAGAGAGATAAAAGAGAGAGACAGAGAGAGAGAGAGAGAGAGAGAGAGAGAGAGAGAGAGGCACTGTGCAGACCCCTGCAGTTGGCTGCCCTATGTCTGAGCTGTGCTCCCCACACACCCTGTAATTCAATTACAAGCTCCCATCCCAACCTCCCCATCTTAATAATCTCCCAACCTCTCCACCCCAACCTCCCCATCCCAACCTCCCCGTCCTAACCTCCCCATCCCAACCTCCCCATCCCAACCTCTCCATCCCAATCTCCCCATCCCAACCTCCCCATCCCAACCTCCCCATCCTAACCTCCCCATCCCAACCTCCCCATCCTAACCTCCCCATCCCAACCTCCCCATCCCAACCTCCCCATCCCGACCTCCCCGTCCCGACCTCACCGTCCCTACTCCCTGTCCCTACTCCCCGTCCCAGCCTCCCCATCCCAACCTCCCCATCCCAACTTCCCCATCCTAACCTCCCCGTCCCTACTCCCCGTCCCAGCCTCCCCATCCCAGCCTCCCCATCCCAACCTCCCCATCCCAACCTCCCCGTCTCAACCTCCCCATCCTAACCTCCCCATCCCAACCTCACCGTCCCAACCTCCCGTTCCATCTCCCCATCCTAACCTCCCCGTCCCTACTCCCCGTCCCAACCTCCCCGTCCCTACTCCCCGTCTCAGCCTCCCCATCCCAACCTCCCCATCCCAACCTCCCCGTCCCAACCTCCCGTCCCTACTCCCCATCCCAACCTCCCCATCCCAACCTCCCCGTCCCAGCCTCCCCATCCCAACCTCCCCATCCCAACCTCTCCGTCCCTACTCCCCATCCCAACCTCCCCATCCCAACCTCCCCGTCTCAACCTCCCCATCCTAACCTCCCCATCCCAACCTCCCCATCCCAACCTCCCCGTCCCTACTCCCCATCCCAACCTCCCCATCCCAACCTCCCCGTCCCAGCCTCCCCATCCCAACCTCCCCATCCCAACCTCCCCATCCCAACCTCACCGTCCCAACCTCCCGTCCCAACCTCCCGTCCCAACCTCCCCGTCTCAGCCTCCCCATCCCAACCTCCCCATCCCAACCTCCCCGTCCCTACTCCCCGTCTCAGCCTCCCCATCCCAACCTCCCCATCCCTACTCCCCATCCCAACCTCCCCATCCCAACCTCCCCGTCCCAGCCTCCCTATCCCAACCTCCCCATCCCAACCTCCCCGTCCCTACTCCCCATCCCAACCTCCCCATCCCAACCTCCCCGTCCCAGCCTCCCCATCCTAACCTCCCCATCCTAAACTCCCCATCCCAACCCTCCCGTCCCAGCCTCCCCATCCTAATCTCCCCGTCCCAACCTCCCCATTCCAACCTCCCCATACCAACCTCCCAATCCTAACCTCCCCATCCCAACCTCCCCATCCTGACCTCACCGTCCCTATCCCTGTCCCAACCTCCCAGTCCCAACCTCCCCATCCCAACCTCCCCATCCCAACCTCCCCGTCCCTACTCCCCATCCCAACCTCCCCATCCCAACCTCCCCGTCCCAGCCTCCCCATCCCAACCTCCCCATCCCAACCTCCCCGTCCCTACTCCCCATCCCAACCTCCCCATCCCAACCTCCCCATCCCAGCCTCCCCATCCTAACCTCCCCATCCCAACCTCCCCATCCCAACCTCACCGTCCCAACCTCCCCGTCCCAACCTCCCCGTCCCAACCTCCCCGTCCCTACTCCCCGTCTCAGCCTCCCCATCCCAACCTCCCCATCCCAACCTCCCCGTCCCTACTCCCCGTCTCAGCCTCCCCATCCCAACCTCCCCATCCCTACTCCCCATCCCAACCTCCCCATCCCAACCTCCCCGTCCCAGCCTCCCTATCCCAACCTCCCCATCCCAACCTCCCGTCCCTACTCCCCATCCCAACCTCCCCATCCCAACCTCCCCGTCCCAGCCTCCCCATCCTAACCTCCCCATCCTAAACTCCCCATCCCAACCCTCCCCGTCCCAGCCTCCCCATCCTAATCTCCCCGTCCCAACCTCCCCATTCCAACCTCCCCATACCAACCTCCCAATCCTAACCTCCCCATCCCAACCTCCCCATCCTGACCTCACCGTCCCTACCCCAGTCCCAACCTCCCAGTCCCAACCCCCCCATCCCAACCTCCCCATCCCAACCTCCCCGTCCCTACTCCCCATCCCAACCTCCCCATCCCAACCTCCCCGTCCCAGCCTCCCCATCCCAACCTCCCCATCCCAACCTCCCCGTCCCTACTCCCCATCCCAACCTCCCCATCCCAACCTCCCCGTCCCAGCCTCCCCATCCTAACCTCCCCATCCCAACCTCCCCATCCCAACCTCACCGTCCCAACCTCCCCGTCCCAACCTCCCCGTCCCTACTCCCCGTCTCAGCCTCCCCATCCCACCCCCCCCATCCCAACCCCCCCGTCCCTCCTCCCCCTCTCAGCCTCCCCATCCCAACCTCCCCATCCCTACTCCCAATCCCAACCTCCCCATCCCAACCTCCCCGTCCCAGCCTCCCTATCCCAACCTCCCCATCCCAACCTCCCCGTCCCTACTCCCCATCTCAACCTCCCCATCCCAACCTCCCCGTCCCAGCCTCCCCATCCTAACCTCCCCATCCTAAACTCCCCATCCCAACCCTCCCCGTCCCAGCCTCCCCATCCTAATCTCCCCGTCCCAACCTCCCCATTCCAACCTCCCCATCCCAACCTCCCAATCCTAACCTCCCCATCCCAACCTCCCCATCCCAACCTCCCATGTATAATACACCAGCTTCTTCCCTGCTACACACCATTTGTCTTCCCATCATGAATATTTCATAGTCGGTGTCCCAAATTACCCCATATTCCTTAGTGTACTCCTTTTGACCAGGGCCCATTGGGCCCACTATGTACTGTTGGGAATAGGATGCAATTTGGGAGTCAACCTTTTGTTTTCCAATCCCCTCCCCTATAACCATGTAAAACCGTAAATTAAACCCCACTAACAGCATACTGATGTTGACCGGCACCGTAAAGACTGCCAGGACCACGAGTGGCTTTAAAAACCCTGAGTGCCAAATAGCACCCTATTGTTGATATAGTGCTGTACTTTACACCAGAGCCCTGTCAAAAATAGTGCACTATAAAAGGAATAGGGTGTCATTTGGGACACGGAGAATACTTTTATATGAAAACCAGGAGAGCTATGATGAAAGGTAAAAACCAAACAATGGCTGGTAAAATTGTCCTTTGTCTGAGAGAGATTGTTGCATTAGGCAAATTTATGGAAATAGGACCCTGGCTCGACTTCCTCTCTGTTGAACTTCCATTTATATTACACAGAAACATAATTTGTCACCAAAAAAATACAAGTAAAGAGTATGTTATCGGAATGAAGATGTGTCTAGTTAGAGCAAGGCTACAGCGTATGTTTGACGGAGTTCATTTTGTTTTCACATTGCTGTTCTATAAGTATTCTGCTTTAGATAACCATGGTTACCGACAGTACCAGTCAAAAGTTTGAACACAGCGACTCATCTACTATTTTTTTTACTAGTTTTCTACATTGTAGAATAATAGTGAAGACATCAACAGTATGAAATAACAAATATTTAATCATGTAGTAATCAAAAAAGTGTTAAACAAATCAAAATGTATTTTATATTTGAGATTATTCAAAATAGCTACGTTTTGCCATGATGACAGCTTTGCACACTCTTGGCATTCTCTCAACCAGCTTCATGACCTGGAATGCATTTATATGAACAGTTATGCCTTTTATCTTTATTTAACTAGGCAAGTCAGTTAAGAACAAATTCTTATTTTCAATGACAGCCTAGGAACAGTGGGTTAACTGCCTGCTCAGGGGCAGAACGACAGATTTGTACCTTGTCAGCTTGGGGGTTTGAACTTAAAGCCTTACCGGTTCCTAATCCAACGCTCTAACCACTAGGATACCCAAGGCCCCGCCTTGTTAAAAGTACATTTATGAGTTGGACCGCAGAGTGAAGGAAAAGCAGCCAACAAGTGCTCAGCATGTGTGGGAACTCCTTCCAGACTGTTGGAAAAATATTATTCATGAATGTGCAAAGGAGCTACTTTGTAGAATGTAAAATCTAAAACATATTTTGATTTGTTTAACACTTTTTTGGTTACTACATGATTCCATATGTGTCACACCTTGGTCATAGTATTTTGTGTTTTCCTTAATTATTTGTTCAGGCCAGGGTGTGACATGGGGTTATTGTATTGTCGTATTGGGGTTTTTGTAGGCATTGGGATTGTGGTTGATTAGGGGTGTGTCTAGTTTAGGCTTGGCTGCCTGAGGCGGTTCTCAATCAGAGTCAGGTGATTCTCGTTGTCTCTGATTGGGAACCATATTTAGGTAGCCGGGGGTTCACTGTGTATTTCGTGGGTGATTGTTCCTGTCTCTGTGTAGTTTCACCAGATAGGCTGTAATTAGGTTTCACGGTCCGTTTGTTGTTTTGTATTTATTTATAGTTATTTCATGTATCGTCATTTGTTTCATTAAAGACATGAGAAACCACCACGCTGCATTTCGGTCCGACTCTCTTTCGACAAACGAACGGCGTTACAGTATGTGTTGTTTCATAGCTTTGATGTCTTCACTACTATTATACAATGTAGAAAATTGTACAAATGAAGAAAAACACTTGAATGAGTAGGTGTTAGGTTGGAGTCATTATAACTCGTTTTTCAACCACTCCACAAATTTCTTGTTAACACACTATAGTTTTGGCAAGTCAGTTAAGACATTCCAACAATTGTTTACAGACAGATTATTTCACTGTATCACCAATTCCAGTGGGTCAGAAGTTTACATACACTAAGTTGACTGTGCCTTCAAACAGCTTGGAAAATTCCAGAAAAGCATGCCATGGCTTTAGAAGCTTTTGATAGGCTAATTGACATCATTTGAGTAAATTGGAGGTGTACCTGTGGATGTATTTCAAGGCCTACCTCCAAACTCAGTGCCTCTTTGCTTGACATAATGGAAAATCAAAATAAATATTTTTATCCTTTAAACAGCTTGGAAAATTCCAGAAAATGACGCCTGAAGGTACCATGTTCATCTGTACAAACAATAGTATGCGAGTATAAACACCATGGGACCACGCAGCCGTCATACCGCTCAGGAAGGAGACGCGATCCGTCTCCTAGAGATGAACGTACTTTTGATGCGAAAGGTGCAAGTCTTTCCCAGAACAACGGCAAAGGACCTTGTGAAGCTGGTGATTTCTGTCCTTCACGGTGTAATGTGTTACCACATTGTTTTCTTGGTGACTGTGGTCTCAGCTGCCTCCCGTGTAGTTCTGGGCTGATTCCTCACCGTTCTCATGATCATTGCAACTCCACGAGGTGAGATCTTGCATGGGAGCCCCAGGCCGAGGGAGATTGACAGTTCTTTTGTGTTTCTTCCATTTGCGAATAATCGCACCAACTGTTGTCACCTTCTCACCAAGCTGCTTGGCGATGGTCTTGTAGCCCATTCCAGCCTTGTGTAGGTCTACAATCCTGTCCCTGACCTCCTTGGAGAGCTCTTTGGTCTTGGCGATGGTAGAGAGTTTGGAATCTGATTGATTGATTGCTTCTGTGGACAGGTGTCTTTTATGCAGGTAACAAACTGAGATTAGGAGAACTCCCTTTAAGAGTGTGCTCCTAATCTCAGCTCGTTACCTGTATAAAAGACACCTGGGAGCCAGACATTTTTCTGATTGAGAGGGGGTCATATACTTACTTCCTTCATTAAAACGCAAATCAATGTATAACATTTTTGACATCCCAACCCTAACCCCAACCCCAACCCTAATCCCAAACCCAACCCCAAACCTAACCCCAACCCTAATCTTAACCCCAACCCTAATCCCAAACCCAACCCCAACCCTGATCCCAACCCCAACCTAACCCCAAACCTAACCTTAACCCCAACTCTAACCTTAACCCCAACCTTAACACTAACCTTATTAACCACACTGCTAACCTTAACACTAACCTTAACCTTAACCCTAACCTTAACCCCAACCTTAACACTAACCTTATTAACCACACTGCTAACCTTATGCCTAACCCTAACCTTAACACTAACCTTAACCCTAACCTTAACCCCAACTCTAACCTTAACCCCAACCTTAAGACTAACCTTATTAACCACACTGCTAACCTTAACACTAACCTTAACCTTAACCCTAAACTTAACCCCAACGTTAACACAAACCTTATTAACCACACTGCTAACCTTATGCCTAACCCTAACCTTAACACCAACCTTAACCCTAACCTTAACCTTAACCTCAACTCTAACCTTAACCCCAACCTTAACACTAACCTTATTAACCACACTGCTAACCCTAACCTTAACACTAACCTTATTAACCACACTGCTAACCCTAACCTTAACACTAACCTTATTAACCACACTGCTAACCCTAACCTTAACCCTAACCTTAACCCTAACCTTAACACTAACCTTAACCCTAACCTTAACCCTAACCTTAACCCTAACCTTAACCTTAACCATAACCCTAACCCTAACCCTAACCTTAACCCTAACCTTAACCCTAACCCTAACCCTAACCTTAACCCTAACCTTAACCCTAACCTTAACCCTAACCCTAACCCTAACCTTAACCCTAACCTTAACCCTAACCTTAACCCTAACCTTAACCTTAACCCTAACCTTAACCCTAACCCTAACCTTAACCTTAACCCTAACCTTAACCCTAACCTTAACCCCAACTCTAACCCTTACCTTAACCCTAACCTTAACCCTAACCTTAACCTTAACCTTAACCCTAACCTTAACCCTAACCTTAACCTTAACCCTAACCTTAACCCTAACCTTAACCCCAACCTTAACCCTAACCTTAACCTTAACCCTAACCTTAACCCTAACCTTAACCCCAACCTTAACCCTAACCTTAACCCCAACTCTAACCCTAACCTTATGCCTAACCCTAACCTTAACCTGAAATGAACACCAACAAACACATGTTTGTTACATGGATAATTTAACCAGATAGATTTATGTTGTACAGATAATGCCCCATTAAATCCTATAGGGCAGTTGGTCTTCAGGGACCCTTGGAACCCTGTTCACCAGCAATGTGTCCATCTTCCCTGTTGGGGGTGAACAGGTATATCCCACACTTAGCCCTGGGAAGGGGGCTGGATAAATCACACAGAGACACTCCCAGTCCCAGGCAGGGCTGGCCACAAGACAAAGCACTGGGGGGTTAGTAAGGGGGGTTAGCCCCCAGGGTTAGCCTGCTGATAGGCCCAGATGGCTACAGTTACACACTGGGACCAGGAGGTTGCTAATAAGACAGGGAGCCAGAGAGAGAGAGATTGAGAAAGAGGGAGAGAGAGAGAGGGAGAGAGAGGGGAGAGAGAGAGGGAGAGAGAGAGAGATCGAGAGAGAGGGAGAGAGAGGGGGGGGGAGACAACGAGGGGAGAGGAATCTAGAGGAAGTCCCAGATTGGGAGGAGGAGAGAAAGAGAGGGGAGGTGACAGGGGTCAGAGTTTAAAGCTCTAATTACTCCTCCCCCTCCCGTCCCCCCTTCACAACTGTTCCCCCTCTCACTGGTGGAAGCAGCACCCCCCCCCCCCAATAGGGGGTGGCTGACTGGAAGCACCACAACATAGTCTAAGTAAATAAATGATGCCGACAGCAAGTGCTGCACAGAGCTGAAGCAGAGCTGAAGCAGAGGCAGAGAGAAGCCAGTCCCTGAGTGGTGATTGGATAACAGTGGGGATTCAGCGTTTTTTTTGGTTGCTAAAATATGTTCCTTCCTGATGACTCACTGTTGTGATGACATCAGGTTCTAAGAATATGTCATGATCGGGATGCGAGAAAAGCATTTATTTTCTCATGAAGATGACCCCAGTGGGGACACCATAGAGAAAACATGAGTTGTGAAGGACGACAGTCGACCTCTTTAAGGAATACCTAGGATAGGATAAGTAATCCTTCTCACCCCCCTAAAAGATTTAGATGCACTATTGTAAAGTGACTGTTCTACTGGATGTCATAAGGTGAATGCACCAATTTGTAAGTCGCTCTGGATAAGAGCGTCTGCTAAATGACTTAAATGTAATGTAAATCGACAACACACACTAATATGATTCATAATTGACATGAAAAAAAAAAAAAAAAAAACTGTTCTGATGGTGAAGAAATGAATAATTTCCAGTGTGATGAGTCGTTGGAATGAGCGATGGTCCTGTGCTGAACATTAGTCACCCTGCCATAGATGTGTTGAGGTTGTGTTAGATCTGGACAAAGAGAGGCTTGTGTTTTCAGTCCTTCCAAGAGCTCTGCTAGTAGTCCCTCAGTTTGCTTTGTGTCCCAGGCTGGTGATACACTTAATTCAATTTCACCGTCAACTTCTGTCAATCAGTGGAGTTAGAGAGGCAGAAAAGCAAGCCGGCTCGGCCACCCGTGTATCAGGCAACAGGCACGCAAGACCAGAGACCACCCGTGTATCAGGCAACAGGCACGCAAGACCAGAGACCACCCGTGTATCAGGCAACAGGCACGCCAGACCAGAGACCACCCGTGTATCAGGCAACAGGCACGCCAGACCAGAGACCACCCGTGTATCAGGCAACAGGCACGCCAGACCAGAGACCACCCGTGTATCAGGCAACAGGCACGCCAGACCAGAGACCACCCGTGTATCAGGCAACAGGCACGCCAGACCAGACACCACCCGTGTATCAGGCAACAGGCACGCCAGACCAGAGACCACCCGTGTATCAGGCAACAGGCACGCCAGACCAGAGACCACCCGTGTATCAGGCAACAGGCACGCCAGACCAGAGACCACCCGTGTATCAGGCAACAGGCACGCCAGACCAGACACCACCCGTGTATCAGGCAACAGGCACGCCAGACCAGAGACCACCCGTGTATCAGGCAACAGGCACGCCAGACCAGAGACCACCAGAGACCATGTATCAGGCAACAGGCACGCCAGACCAGAGACCACCCGTGTATCAGGCAACAGGCACGCAAGACAGGCAGAGACCACACCATGTATCAGGCAACAGGCACGCCAGACCAGAGACCACCCGTGTATCAGGCAACAGGCACGCCAGACCAGAGACCACCCGTGTATCAGGCAACAGGCACGCCAGACCAGAGACCACCCGTGTCATCAGGACCAACAGGCACGCCAGACCAGACACCACCCGTGTATCAGACAACAGGCACGCCAGACCAGACCGCCACCCATGTATCAGGCAACAGGCACGCCAGACCAGAGACCACCCGTGTATCAGGCAACAGGCACAGACCAGAGACCAGACACACACCCGTGTATCAGGCAACAGGCACGCAAGACCAGACACCACCCGTGTATCAGGCAACAGGCACGCCAGACCAGACACCACCCGTGTATCAGGCAACAGGCACGCAACAGACCAGACCACCACCCGTGTATCAGGCAACAGGCACGCCAGACCAGAGACCAGACCCATGTATCAGGCAACAGGCACGCCAGACCAGACGCAAGACCACCCATGTATCAGGCAACAGGCACGCCAGACCAGACACCACCCATGTATCAGGCAACAGGCACGCCAGACCAGACGCCACCCATGTATCAGGCAACAGGCACGCCAGACCAGAGACCACCCGTGTATCAGGCAACAGGCACGCCAGACCAGAGACCACCCATGTATCAGGCAACAGGCACGCCAGACCAGACGCCACCCGTGTATCAGGCAACAGGCACGCAAGACCAGACGCCACCCGTGTATCAGGCAACAGGCACGCCAGACCAGACGCCACCCGTGTATCAGGCAACAGGCACGCCAGACCAGACGCCACCCGTGTATCAGGCAACAGGCACGCCAGACCAGACACCACCCGTGTATCAGGCAACAGGCACGCCAGACCAGACACCACCCGTGTATCAGGCAACAGGCACGCCAGACCAGACACCACCCGTGTATCAGGCAACAGGCACGCCAGACCAGACACCACCCATGTATCAGGCAACAGGCACGCCAGACCATCAACAGGCACGCCAGACCATCAACAGTCAAGCCAGACCATCAACAGGCACGCAAGACCATCAACAGTCACGCCAGACCATCAACAGGCACGCCAGACCATCAACAGTCAAGCCAGACCATCAACAGGCACGCAAGACCATCAACAGTCACGCAAGACCATCAACAGTCACGCCAGACCACCAACAGGCATGCCAGACCACCAACAGGCACGCCAGACCATCAACAGGCACGCCAGACCAC